>NW_028170145.1:0-55041 GCF_963971535.1 Notolepis coatsorum
TAAAAACACATTCTAAACAGTCTTTTGCCATTCTAATGCCATTATCTGCATTGTAGGGCTATTTAGACTGTCTTAGTAAGGTTGCTGGCTTGAAATTTAGCACTTGTAAAAAGATATTCGCTTATGAAATAAAAACACATTCTAAACAGTCTTTTGCCATTCTAATGCCATTATCTGCATTGTAGGGCTATTAGTAAGGTTGCAGGCTTGAAATTTAGCACTTGTAAAAAGATATTCGCTTATGAAATAAAAACACATTCTAAACAGTCTTTTGCCATTCTAATGCCATTATCTGCATTGTAGGGCTATAGTAAGGTTGCAGGCTTGAAATTTAGCACTTGTAAAAAGATATTCGCTTATGAAATAAAAACACATTCTAAACAGTCTTTTGCCATTCTAATGCCATTATCTGCATTGTAGGGCTATTTAGACTGTCTTAGTAAGGTTGCTGGCTTGAAATTTAGCACTTGTAAAAAGATATTCGCTTATGAAATAAAAACACATTCTAAACAGTCTTTTGCCATTCTAATGCCATTATCTGCATTGTAGGGCTATTTAGACTGTCTTAGTAAGGTTGCTGGCTTGAAATTTAGCACTTGTAAAAAGATATTCGCTTATGAAATAAAAACACATTCTAAACAGTCTTTTGCCATTCTAATGCCATTATCTGCATTGTAGGGCTATAGTAAGGTTGCAGGCTTGAAATTTAGCACTTGTAAAAAGATATTCGCTTATGAAATAAAAACACATTCTAAACAGTCTTTTGCCATTCTAATGCCATTATCTGCATTGTAGGGCTATAGTAAGGTTGCTGGCTTGAAATTTAGCACTTGTAAAAAGATATTCGCTTATGAAATAAAAACACATTCTAAACAGTCTTTTGCCATTCTAATGCCATTATCTGCATTGTAGGGCTATAGTAAGGTTGCTGGCTTGAAATTTAGCACTTGTAAAAAGATATTCGCTTATGAAATAAAAACACATTCTAAACAGTCTTTTGCCATTCTAATGCCATTATCTGCATTGTAGGGCTATAGTAAGGTTGCTGGCTTGAAATTTAGCACTTGTAAAAAGATATTCGCTTATGAAATAAAAACACATTCTAAACAGTCTTTTGCCATTCTAATGCCATTATCTGCATTGTAGGGCTATAGTAAGGTTGCTGGCTTGAAATTTAGCACTTGTAAAAAGATATTCGCTTATGAAATAAAAACACATTCTAAACAGTCTTTTGCCATTCTAATGCCATTATCTGCATTGTAGGGCTATAGTAAGGTTGCAGGCTTGAAATTTAGCACTTGTAAAAAGATATTCGCTTATGAAATAAAAACACATTCTAAACAGTCTTTTGCCATTCTAATGCCATTATCTGCATTGTAGGGCTATAGTAAGGTTGCAGGCTTGAAATTTAGCACTTGTAAAAAGATATTCGCTTATGAAATAAAAACACATTCTAAACAGTCTTTTGCCATTCTAATGCCATTATCTGCATTGTAGGGCTATAGTAAGGTTGCAGGCTTGAAATTTAGCACTTGTAAAAAGATATTCGCTTATGAAATAAAAACACATTCTAAACAGTCTTTTGCCATTCTAATGCCATTATCTGCATTGTAGGGCTATTTAGACTGTCTTAGTAAGGTTGCTGGCTTGAAATTTAGCACTTGTAAAAAGATATTCGCTTATGAAATAAAAACACATTCTAAACAGTCTTTTGCCATTCTAATGCCATTATCTGCATGGTAGGGCTATAGTAAGGTTGCAGGCTTGAAATTTAGCACTTGTAAAAAGATATTCGCTTATGAAATAAAAACACATTCTAAACAGTCTTTTGCCATTCTAATGCCATTATCTGCATTGTAGGGCTATAGTAAGGTTGCAGGCTTGAAATTTAGCACTTGTAAAAAGATATTCGCTTATGAAATAAAAACACATTCTAAACAGTCTTTTGCCATTCTAATGCCATTATCTGCATTGTAGGGCTATAGTAAGGTTGCTGGCTTGAAATTTAGCACTTGTAAAAAGATATTCGCTTATGAAATAAAAACACATTCTAAACAGTCTTTTGCCATTCTAATGCCATTATCTGCATTGTAGGGCTATTTAGACTGTCTTAGTAAGGTTGCTGGCTTGAAATTTAGCACTTGTAAAAAGATATTCGCTTATGAAATAAAAACACATTCTAAACAGTCTTTTGCCATTCTAATGCCATTATCTGCATTGTAGGGCTATAGTAAGGTTGCAGGCTTGAAATTTAGCACTTGTAAAAAGATATTCGCTTATGAAATAAAAACACATTCTAAACAGTCTTTTGCCATTCTAATGCCATTATCTGCATTGTAGGGCTATAGTAAGGTTGCAGGCTTGAAATTTAGCACTTGTAAAAAGATATTCGCTTATGAAATAAAAACACATTCTAAACAGTCTTTTGCCATTCTAATGCCATTATCTGCATTGTAGGGCTATTTAGACTGTCTTAGTAAGGTTGCTGGCTTGAAATTTAGCACTTGTAAAAAGATATTCGCTTATGAAATAAAAACACATTCTAAACAGTCTTTTGCCATTCTAATGCCATTATCTGCATTGTAGGGCTATTTAGACTGTCTTAGTAAGGTTGCTGGCTTGAAATTTAGCACTTGTAAAAAGATATTCGCTTATGAAATAAAAACACATTCTAAACAGTCTTTTGCCATTCTAATGCCATTATCTGCATTGTAGGGCTATAGTAAGGTTGCTGGCTTGAAATTTAGCACTTGTAAAAAGATATTCGCTTATGAAATAAAAACACATTCTAAACAGTCTTTTGCCATTCTAATGCCATTATCTGCATTGTAGGGCTATTTAGACTGTCTTAGTAAGGTTGCTGGCTTGAAATTTAGCACTTGTAAAAAGATATTCGCTTATGAAATAAAAACACATTCTAAACAGTCTTTTGCCATTCTAATGCCATTATCTGCATTGTAGGGCTATAGTAAGGTTGCAGGCTTGAAATTTAGCACTTGTAAAAAGATATTCGCTTATGAAATAAAAACACATTCTAAACAGTCTTTTGCCATTCTAATGCCATTATCTGCATTGTAGGGCTATTTAGACTGTCTTAGTAAGGTTGCTGGCTTGAAATTTAGCACTTGTAAAAAGATATTCGCTTATGAAATAAAAACACATTCTAAACAGTCTTTTGCCATTCTAATGCCATTATCTGCATTGTAGGGCTATAGTAAGGTTGCAGGCTTGAAATTTAGCACTTGTAAAAAGATATTCGCTTATGAAATAAAAACACATTCTAAACAGTCTTTTGCCATTCTAATGCCATTATCTGCATTGTAGAGCTATTTAGACTGTCTTAGTAAGGTTGCTGGCTTGAAATTTAGCACTTGTAAAAAGATATTCGTATGAAATAAAAACACATTCTAAACAGTCTTTTGCCATTCTAATGCCATTATCTGCATTGTAGGGCTATTTAGACTGTCTTAGTAAGGTTGCTGGCTTGAAATTTAGCACTTGTAAAAAGATATTCGCTTATGAAATAAAAACACATTCTAAACAGTCTTTTGCCATTCTAATGCCATTATCTGCATTGTAGGGCTATTTAGACTGTCTTAGTAAGGTTGCTGGCTTGAAATTTAGCACTTGTAAAAAGATATTCGCTTATGAAATAAAAACACATTCTAAACAGTCTTTTGCCATTCTAATGCCATTATCTGCATTGTAGGGCTATAGTAAGGTTGCAGGCTTGAAATTTAGCACTTGTAAAAAGATATTCGCTTATGAAATAAAAACACATTCTAAACAGTCTTTTGCCATTCTAATGCCATTATCTGCATTGTAGGGCTATTTAGACTGTCTTAGTAAGGTTGCTGGCTTGAAATTTAGCACTTGTAAAAAGATATTCGCTTATGAAATAAAAACACATTCTAAACAGTCTTTTGCCATTCTAATGCCATTATCTGCATTGTAGGGCTATAGTAAGGTTGCAGGCTTGAAATTTAGCACTTGTAAAAAGATATTCGCTTATGAAATAAAAACACATTCTAAACAGTCTTTTGCCATTCTAATGCCATTATCTGCATTGTAGGGCTATTTAGACTGTCTTAGTAAGGTTGCTGGCTTGAAATTTAGCACTTGTAAAAAGATATTCGCTTATGAAATAAAAACACATTCTAAACAGTCTTTTGCCATTCTAATGCCATTATCTGCATTGTAGGGCTATAGTAAGGTTGCAGGCTTGAAATTTAGCACTTGTAAAAAGATATTCGCTTATGAAATAAAAACACATTCTAAACAGTCTTTTGCCATTCTAATGCCATTATCTGCATTGTAGGGCTATTTAGACTGTCTTAGTAAGGTTGCTGGCTTGAAATTTAGCACTTGTAAAAAGATATTCGCTTATGAAATAAAAACACATTCTAAACAGTCTTTTGCCATTCTAATGCCATTATCTGCATTGTAGGGCTATTTAGACTGTCTTAGTAAGGTTGCTGGCTTGAAATTTAGCACTTGTAAAAAGATATTCGCTTATGAAATAAAAACACTAAACAGTCTTTTGCCATTCTAATGCCATTATCTGCATTGTAGGGCTATTTAGACTGTCTTAGTAAGGTTGCTGGCTTGAAATTTAGCACTTGTAAAAAGATATTCGCTTATGAAATAAAAACACATTCTAAACAGTCTTTTGCCGTTCTAATGCCATTATCTGCATTGTAGGGCTTATAGTAAGGTTGCAGGCTTGAAATTTAGCACTTGTAAAAAGATATTCGCTTATGAAATAAAAACACATTCTAAACAGTCTTTTGCCATTCTAATGCCATTATCTGCATTGTAGGGCTATTTAGACTGTCTTAGTAAGGTTGCTGGCTTGAAATTTAGCACTTGTAAAAAGATATTCGCTTATGAAATAAAAACACATTCTAAACAGTCTTTTGCCATTCTAATGCCATTATCTGCATTGTAGGGCTATTTAGACTGTCTTAGTAAGGTTGCTGGCTTGAAATTTAGCACTTGTAAAAAGATATTCGCTTATGAAATAAAAACACATTCTAAACAGTCTTTTGCCATTCTAATGCCATTATCTGCATTGTAGGGCTATAGTAAGGTTGCAGGCTTGAAATTTAGCACTTGTAAAAAGATATTCGCTTATAAAATAAAAACACATTCTAAACAGTCTTTTGCCATTCTAATGCCATTATCTGCATTGTAGGGCTATAGTAAGGTTGCAGGCTTGAAATTTAGCACTTGTAAAAAGATATTCGCTTATGAAATAAAAACACATTCTAAACAGTCTTTTGCCATTCTAATGCCATTATCTGCATTGTAGGGCTATAGTAAGGTTGCAGGCTTGAAATTTAGCACTTGTAAAAAGATATTCGCTTATGAAATAAAAACACATTCTAAACAGTCTTTTGCCATTCTAATGCCATTATCTGCATTGTAGGGCTATAGTAAGGTTGCTGGCTTGAAATTTAGCACTTGTAAAAAGATATTCGCTTATGAAATAAAAACACATTCTAAACAGTCTTTTGCCATTCTAATGCCATTATCTGCATTGTAGGGCTATTTAGACTGTCTTAGTAAGGTTGCTGGCTTGAAATTTAGCACTTGTAAAAAGATATTCGCTTATGAAATAAAAACACATTCTAAACAGTCTTTTGCCATTCTAATGCCATTATCTGCATTGTAGGG
This sequence comes from Notolepis coatsorum, assembly GCF_963971535.1. Classification (NCBI taxonomy): domain Eukaryota; kingdom Metazoa; phylum Chordata; class Actinopteri; order Aulopiformes; family Paralepididae; genus Notolepis; species Notolepis coatsorum. The sequence goes on from NW_028170145.1 coordinate 5,677, forward strand.
CTATAGTAAGGTTGCAGGCTTGAAATTTAGCACTTGTAAAAAGATATTAGCTTATGAAATAAAAACACATTCTAAACAGTCTTTTGCCATTCTAATGCCATTATCTGCATTGTAGGGCTATTTAGACTGTCTTAGTAAGGTTGCTGGCTTGAAATTTAGCACTTGTAAAAAGATATTCGCTTATGAAATAAAAACACATTCTAAACAGTCTTTTGCCATTCTAATGCCATTATCTGCATTGTAGGGCTATTTAGACTGTCTTAGTAAGGTTGCTGGCTTGAAATTTAGCACTTGTAAAAAGATATTCGCTTATGAAATAAAAACACATTCTAAACAGTCTTTTGCCATTCTAATGCCATTATCTGCATTGTAGGGCTATAGTAAGGTTGCAGGCTTGAAATTTAGCACTTGTAAAAAGATATTCGCTTATGAAATAAAAACACATTCTAAACAGTCTTTTGCCATTCTAATGCCATTATCTGCATTGTAGGGCTATAGTAAGGTTGCAGGCTTGAAATTTAGCACTTGTAAAAAGATATTCGCTTATGAAATAAAAACACATTCTAAACAGTCTTTTGCCATTCTAATGCCATTATCTGCATTGTAGGGCTATAGTAAGGTTGCTGGCTTGAAATTTAGCACTTGTAAAAAGATATTCGCTTATGAAATAAAAACACATTCTAAACAGTCTTTTGCCATTCTAATGCCATTATCTGCATTGTAGGGCTATAGTAAGGTTGCAGGCTTGAAATTTAGCACTTGTAAAAAGATATTCGCTTATAAAATAATAACACATTCTAAACAGTCTTTTGCCATTCTAATGCCATTATCTGCATTGTAGGGCTATAGTAAGGTTGCAGGCTTGAAATTTAGCACTTGTAAAAAGATATTCGCTTATGAAATAAAAAACACATTCTAAACAGTCTTTTGCCATTCTAATGCCATTATCTGCATTGTAGGGCTATAGTAAGGTTGCAGGCTTGAAATTTAGCACTTGTAAAAAGATATTCGCTTATGAAATAAAAACACATTCTAAACAGTCCTTTTGCCATTCTAATGCCATTATCTGCATTGTAGGGCTATAGTAAGGTTGCTGGCTTGAAATTTAGCACTTGGTAAAAAGATATTCGCCTTATGACATAAAAACACATTCTAAACAGTCTTTTGCCAATTCTAATGCCATTATCTGCATTGTAGGGCTATAGTAAGGTTGCAGGCTTGAAATTTAGCACTTGTAAAAAGATATTCGCTTATGAAATAAAAACACATTCTAAACAGTCTTTTGCCATTCTAATGCCATTATCTGCATTGTAGGGCTATAGTAAGGTTGCAGGCTTGAAATTTAGCACTTGTAAAAAGATATTCGCTTATGAAATAAAAACACATTCTAAACAGTCTTTTGCCATTCTAATGCCATTATCTGCATTGTAGGGCTATTTAGACTGTCTTAGTAAGGTTGCTGGCTTGAAATTTAGCACTTGTAAAAAGATATTCGCTTATGAAATAAAAACACATTCTAAACAGTCTTTTGCCATTCTAATGCCATTATCTGCATTGTAGGGCTATGGTAAGGTTGCAGGCTTGAAATTTAGCACTTGTAAAAAGATATTCGCTTATGAAATAAAAACACATTCTAAACAGTCTTTTGCCATTCTAATGCCATTATCTGCATTGTAGGGCTATTTAGACTGTCTTAGTAAGGTTGCTGGCTTGAAATTTAGCACTTGTAAAAAGATATTCGCTTATGAGATAAAAACACATTCTAAACAGTCTTTTGCCATTCTAATGCCATTATCTGCATTGTAGGGCTATTTAGACTGTCTTAGTAAGGTTGCTGGCTTGAAATTTAGCACTTGTAAAAAGATATTCGCTTATGAAATAAAAACACATTCTAAACAGTCTTTTGCCATTCTAATGCCATTATCTGCATTGTAGGGCTATAGTAAGGTTGCAGGCTTGAAATTTAGCACTTGTAAAAAGATATTCGCTTATTGAAATAAAAACACATTCTAAACAGTCTTTTGCCATTCTAATGCCATTATCTGCTTTGTAGGGCTATAGTAAGGGTTGCAGGCTTGAAATTTAGCACTTGTAAAAAGATATTCGCTTATGAAATAAAAACACATTCTAAACAGTCTTTTGCCATTCTAATGCCATTATCTGCATTGTAGGGCTATTTAGACTGTCTAGTAAGGTTGCTGGCTTGAAATTTAGCACTTGTAAAAAGATATTCGCTTATGAAATAAAAACACATTCTAAACAGTCTTTTGCCATTCTAATGCCATTATCTGCATTGTAGGGCTATTTAGACTGTCTTAGTAAGGTTGCTGGCTTGAAATTTAGCACTTGTAAAAAGATATTCGCTTATGAAATAAAAACACATTCTAAACAGTCTTTTGCCATTCTAATGCCATTATCTGCATTGTAGGGCTATAGTAAGGTTGCAGGCTTGAAATTTAGCACTTGTAAAAAGATATTCGCTTATGAAATAAAAACACATTCTAAACAGTCTTTTGCCATTCTAATGCCATTATCTGCATTGTAGGGCTATTTAGACTGTCTTAGTAAGGTTGCTGGCTTGAAATTTAGCACTTGTAAAAAGATATTCGCTTATGAAATAAAAACACATTCTAAACAGTCTTTTGCCATTCTAATGCCATTATCTGCATTGTAGGGCTATAGTAAGGTTGCAGGCTTGAAATTTAGCACTGTTAAAAAGATATTCGCTTATGAAATAAAAACACATTCTAAACAGTCTTTTGCCATTCTAATGCCATTATCTGCATTGTAGGGCTATTTAGACTGTCTTAGTAAGGTTGCTGGCTTGAAATTTAGCACTTGTAAAAAGATATACGCTTATGAAATAAAAACACATTCTAAACAGTCTTTTGCCATTCTAATGCCATTATCTGCATTGTAGGGCTATTTAGACTGTCTTAGTAAGGTTGCTGGCTTGAAATTTAGCACTTGTAAAAAGATATTCGCTTATGAAATAAAAACACATTCTAAACAGTCTTTTGCCATTCTAATGCCATTATATTATCTGCATTGTAGGGCTATTTAGACTGTCTTAGTAAGGTTGCTGGCTTGAAATTTAGCACTTGTAAAAAGATATTCGCTTATGAAATAAAAACACATTCTAAACAGTCTTTTGCCATTCTAATGCCATTATCTGCATTGTAGGGCTATTTAGACTGTCTTAGTAAGGTTGCTGGCTTGAAATTTAGCACTTGTAAAAAGATATTCGCTTATGAAATAAAAACACATTCTAAACAGTCTTTTGCCATTCTAATGCCATTATCTGCATTGTAGGGCTATAGTAAGGTTGCAGGCTTGAAATTTAGCACTTGTAAAAAGATATTCGCTTATGAAATAAAAACACATTCTAAACAGTCTTTTGCCATTCTAATGCCATTATCTGCATTGTAGGGCTATAGTAAGGTTGCTGGCTTGAAATTTAGCACTTGTAAAAAGATATTCGCTTATGAAATAAAAACACATTCTAAACAGTCTTTTGCCATTCTAATGCCATTATCTGCATTGTAGGGCTTAGCTTAGTAAGGTTGCTGGCTTGAAATTTAGCACTTGTAAAAAGATATTCGCTTATGAAATAAAAACACATTCTAAACAGTCTTTTGCCATTCTAATGCCATTATCTGCATTGTAGGGCTATAGTAAGGTTGCTGGCTTGAAATTTAGCACTTGTAAAAAGATATTCGCTTATGAAATAAAAACACATTCTAAACAGTCTTTTGCCATTCTAATGCCATTATCTGCATTGTAGGGCTATAGTAAGGTTGCTGGCTTGAAATTTAGCACTTGTAAAAAGATATTCGCTTATGAAATAAAAACACATTCTAAACAGTCTTTTGCCATTCTAATGCCATTATCTGCATTGTAGGGCTATAGTAAGGTTGCTGGCTTGAAATTTAGCACTTGTAAAAAGATATTCGCTTATGAAATAAAAACACATTCTAAACAGTCTTTTGCCATTCTAATGCCATTATCTGCATTGTAGGGCTATAGTAAGGTTGCTGGCTTGAAATTTAGCACTTGTAAAAAGATATTCGCTTATGAAATAAAAACACATTCTAAACAGTCTTTTGCCATTCTAATGCCATTATCTGCATTGTAGGGCTATAGTAAGGTTGCTGGCTTGAAATTTAGCACTTGTAAAAAGATATTCGCTTATGAAATAAAAACACATTCTAAACAGTCTTTTGCCATTCTAATGCCATTATCTGCATTGTAGGGCTATTTAGACTGTCTAGTAAGGTTGCTGGCTTGAAATTTAGCACTTGTAAAAAGATATTCGCTTATGAAATAAAAACACATTCTAAACAGTCTTTTGCCATTCTAATGCCATTATCTGCATTGTAGGGCTATAGTAAGGTTGCAGGCTTGAAATTTAGCACTTGTAAAAAGATATTCGCTTATGAAATAAAAACACATTCTAAACAGTCTTTTGCCATTCTAATGCCATTATCTGCATTGTAGGGCTATAGTAAGGTTGCAGGCTTGAAATTTAGCACTTGTAAAAAGATATTCGCTTATGAAATAAAAACACATTCTAAACAGTCTTTTGCCATTCTAATGCCATTATCTGCATTGTAGGGCTATTAGTAAGGTTGCTGGCTTGAAATTTAGCACTTGTAAAAAGATATTCGCTTATGAAATAAAAACACATTCTAAACAGTCTTTTGCCATTCTAATGCCATTATCTGCATTGTAGGGCTATTTAGACTGTCTTAGTAAGGTTGCTGGCTTGAAATTTAGCACTTGTAAAAAGATATTCGCTTATGAAATAAAAACACATTCTAAACAGTCTTTTGCCATTCTAATGCCATTATCTGCATTGTAGGGCTATAGTAAGGTTGCAGGCTTGAAATTTAGCACTTGTAAAAAGATATTCGCTTATGAAATAAAAACACATTCTAAACAGTCTTTTGCCATTCTAATGCCATTATCTGCATTGTAGGGCTATAGTAAGGTTGCAGGCTTGAAATTTAGCACTTGTAAAAAGATATTCGCTTATGAAATAAAAACACATTCTAAACAGTCTTTTGCCATTCTAATGCCATTATCTGCATTGTAGGGCTATTTAGACTGTCTTAGTAAGGTTGCTGGCTTGAAATTTAGCACTTGTAAAAAGATATTCGCTTATGAAATAAAAACACATTCTAAACAGTCTTTTGCCATTCTAATGCCATTATCTGCATTGTAGGGCTATTTAGACTGTCTTAGTAAGGTTGCTGGCTTGAAATTTAGCACTTGTAAAAAGATATTCGCTTATGAAATAAAAACACATTCTAAACAGTCTTTTGCCATTCTAATGCCATTATCTGCATTGTAGGGCTATAGTAAGGTTGCTGGCTTGAAATTTAGCACTTGTAAAAAGATATTCGCTTATGAAATAAAAACACATTCTAAACAGTCTTTTGCCATTCTAATGCCATTATCTGCATTGTAGGGCTATTTAGACTGTCTTAGTAAGGTTGCTGGCTTGAAATTTAGCACTTGTAAAAAGATATTCGCTTATGAAATAAAAACACATTCTAAACAGTCTTTTGCCATTCTAATGCCATTATCTGCATTGTAGGGCTATAGTAAGGTTGCAGGCTTGAAATTTAGCACTTGTAAAAAGATATTCGCTTATGAAATAAAAACACATTCTAAACAGTCTTTTGCCATTCTAATGCCATTATCTGCATTGTAGGGCTATTTAGACTGTCTTAGTAAGGTTGCTGGCTTGAAATTTAGCACTTGTAAAAAGATATTCGCTTATGAAATAAAAACACATTCTAAACAGTCTTTTGCCATTCTAATGCCATTATCTGCATTGTAGGGCTATAGTAAGGTTGCAGGCTTGAAATTTAGCACTTGTAAAAAGATATTCGCTTATGAAATAAAAACACATTCTAAACAGTCTTTTGCCATTCTAATGCCATTATCTGCATTGTAGGGCTATTTAGACTGTCTTAGTAAGGTTGCTGGCTTGAAATTTAGCACTTGTAAAAAGATATTCGCTTATGAAATAAAAACACATTCTAAACAGTCTTTTGCCATTCTAATGCCATTATCTGCATTGTAGGGCTATTTAGACTGCCTTAGTAAGGTTGCTGGCTTGAAATTTAGCACTTGTAAAAAGATATTCGCTTATGAAATAAAAACACATTCTAAACAGTCTTTTGCCATTCTAATGCCATTATCTGCATTGTAGGGCTATTTAGACTGTCTTAGTAAGGTTGCTGGCTTGAAATTTAGCACTTGTAAAAAGATATTCGCTTATGAAATAAAAACACATTCTAAACAGTCTTTTGCCATTCTAATGCCATTATCTGCATTGTAGGGCTATAGTAAGGTTGCAGGCTTGAAATTTAGCACTTGTAAAAAGATATTCGCTTATGAAATAAAAACACATTCTAAACAGTCTTTTGCCATTCTAATGCCATTATCTGCATTGTAGGGCTATTTAGACTGTCTTAGTAAGGTTGCTGGCTTGAAATTTAGCACTTGTAAAAAGATATTCGCTTATGAAATAAAAACACATTCTAAACAGTCTTTTGCCATTCTAATGCCATTATCTGCATTGTAGGGCTATAGTAAGGTTGCAGGCTTGAAATTTAGCACTTGTAAAAAGATATTCGCTTATGAAATAAAAACACATTCTAAACAGTCTTTTGCCATTCTAATGCCATTATCTGCATTGTAGGGCTATTTAGACTGTCTTAGTAAGGTTGCTGGCTTGAAATTTAGCACTTGTAAAAAGATATTCGCTTATGAAATAAAAACACATTCTAAACAGTCTTTTGCCATTCTAATGCCATTATCTGCATTGTAGGGCTATAGTAAGGTTGCAGGCTTGAAATTTAGCACTGTTAAAAAGATATTCGCTTATGAAATAAAAACACATTCTAAACAGTCTTTTGCCATTCTAATGCCATTATCTGCATTGTAGGGCTATTTAGACTGTCTTAGTAAGGTTGCTGGCTTGAAATTTAGCACTTGTAAAAAGATATTCGCTTATGAAATAAAAACACATTCTAAACAGTCTTTTGCCATTCTAATGCCATTATCTGCATTGTAGGGCTATTTAGACTGTCTTAGTAAGGTTGCTGGCTTGAAATTTAGCACTTGTAAAAAGATATTCGCTTATGAAATAAAAACACATTCTAAACAGTCTTTTGCCATTCTAATGCCATTATCTGCATTGTAGGGCTATTTAGACTGTCTTAGTAAGGTTGCTGGCTTGAAATTTAGCACTTGTAAAAAGATATTCGCTTATGAAATAAAAACACATTCTAAACAGTCTTTTGCCGTTCTAATGCCATTATCTGCATTGTAGGGCTATAGTAAGGTTGCAGGCTTGAAATTTAGCACTTGTAAAAAGATATTCGCTTATGAAATAAAAACACATTCTAAACAGTCTTTTGCCATTCTAATGCCATTATCTGCATTGTAGGGCTATTTAGACTGTCTTAGTAAGGTTGCTGGCTTGAAATTTAGCACTTGTAAAAAGATATTCGCTTATGAAATAAAAACACATTCTAAACAGTCTTTTGCCATTCTAATGCCATTATCTGCATTGTAGGGCTATTTAGACTGTCTTAGTAAGGTTGCTGGCTTGAAATTTAGCACTTGTAAAAAGATATTCGCTTATGAAATAAAAACACATTCTAAACAGTCTTTTGCCATTCTAATGCCATTATCTGCATTGTAGGGCTATAGTAAGGTTGCAGGCTTGAAATTTAGCACTTGTAAAAAGATATTCGCTTATAAAATAAAAACACATTCTAAACAGTCTTTTGCCATTCTAATGCCATTATCTGCATTGTAGGGCTATAGTAAGGTTGCAGGCTTGAAATTTAGCACTTGTAAAAAGATATTCGCTTATGAAATAAAAACACATTCTAAACAGTCTTTTGCCATTCTAATGCCATTATCTGCATTGTAGGGCTATAGTAAGGTTGCTGGCTTGAAATTTAGCACTTGTAAAAAGATATTCGCTTATGAAATAAAAACACATTCTAAACAGTCTTTTGCCATTCTAATGCCATTATCTGCATTGTAGGGCTATAGTAAGGTTGCAGGCTTGAAATTTAGCACTTGTAAAAAGATATTCGCTTATGAAATAAAAACACATTCTAAACAGTCTTTTGCCATTCTAATGCCATTATCTGCATTGTAGGGCTATAGTAAGGTTGCTGGCTTGAAATTTAGCACTTGTAAAAAGATATTCGCTTATGAAATAAAAACACATTCTAAACAGTCTTTTGCCATTCTAATGCCATTATCTGCATTGTAGGGCTATTTAGACTGTCTTAGTAAGGTTGCTGGCTTGAAATTTAGCACTTGTAAAAAGATATTCGCTTATGAAATAAAAACACATTCTAAACAGTCTTTTGCCATTCTAATGCCATTATCTGCATTGTAGGGCTATAGTAAGGTTGCAGGCTTGAAATTTAGCACTTGTAAAAAGATATTCGCTTATGAAATAAAAACACATTCTAAACAGTCTTTTGCCATTCTAATGCCATTATCTGCATTGTAGGGCTATTTAGACTGTCTTAGTAAGGTTGCTGGCTTGAAATTTAGCACTTGTAAAAAGATATTCGCTTATGAAATAAAAACACATTCTAAACAGTCTTTTGCCATTCTAATGCCATTATCTGCATTGTAGGGCTATTTAGACTGTCTTAGTAAGGTTGCTGGCTTGAAATTTAGCACTTGTAAAAAGATATTCGCTTATGAAATAAAAACACATTCTAAACAGTCTTTTGCCATTCTAATGCCATTATCTGCATTGTAGGGCTATAGTAAGGTTGCAGGCTTGAAATTTAGCACTTGTAAAAAGATATTCGCTTATGAAATAAAAACACATTCTAAACAGTCTTTTGCCATTCTAATGCCATTATCTGCATTGTAGGGCTATAGTAAGGTTGCAGGCTTGAAATTTAGCACTTGTAAAAAGATATTCGCTTATGAAATAAAAACACATTCTAAACAGTCTTTTGCCATTCTAATGCCATTATCTGCATTGTAGGGCTATAGTAAGGTTGCTGGCTTGAAATTTAGCACTTCTAAAAAGATATTCGCTTATGAAATAAAAACACATTCTAAACAGTCTTTTGCCATTCTAATGCCATTATCTGCATTGTAGGGCTATAGTAAGGTTGCAGGCTTGAAATTTAGCACTTGTAAAAAGATATTCGCTTATGAAATAAAAACACATTCTAAACAGTCTTTTGCCATTCTAATGCCATTATCTGCATTGTAGGGCTATAGTAAGGTTGCAGGCTTGAAATTTAGCACTTGTAAAAAGATATTCGCTTATGAAATAAAAACACATTCTAAACAGTCTTTTGCCATTCTAATGCCATTATCTGCATTGTAGGGCTATTTAGACTGTCTTAGTAAGGTTGCTGGCTTGAAATTTAGCACTTGTAAAAAGATATTCGCTTATGAAATAAAAACACATTCTAAACAGTCTTTTGCCATTCTAATGCCATTATCTGCATTGTAGGGCTATGGTAAGGTTGCAGGCTTGAAATTTAGCACTTGTAAAAAGATATTCGCTTATGAAATAAAAACACATTCTAAACAGTCTTTTGCCATTCTAATGCCATTATCTGCATTGTAGGGCTATTTAGACTGTCTTAGTAAGGTTGCTGGCTTGAAATTTAGCACTTGTAAAAAGATATTCGCTTATGAAATAAAAACACATTCTAAACAGTCTTTTGCCATTCTAATGCCATTATCTGCATTGTAGGGCTATTTAGACTGTCTTAGTAAGGTTGCTGGCTTGAAATTTAGCACTTGTAAAAAGATATTCGCTTATGAAATAAAAACACATTCTAAACAGTCTTTTGCCATTCTAATGCCATTATCTGCATTGTAGGGCATAGTAAGGTTGCAGGCTTGAAATTTAGCACTTGTAAAAAGATATTCGCTTATGAAATAAAAACACATTCTAAACAGTCTTTTGCCATTCTAATGCCATTATCTGCATTGTAGGGCTATAGTAAGGTTGCTGGCTTGAAATTTAGCACTTGTAAAAAGATATTCGCTTATGAAATAAAAACACATTCTAAACAGTCTTTTGCCATTCTAATGCCATTATCTGCATTGTAGGGCTATAGTAAGGTTGCTGGCTTGAAATTTAGCACTTGTAAAAAGATATTCGCTTATGAAATAAAAACACATTCTAAACAGTCTTTTGCCATTCTAATGCCATTATCTGCATTGTAGGGCTATAGTAAGGTTGCTGGCTTGAAATTTAGCACTTGTAAAAAGATATTCGCTTATGAAATAAAAACACATTCTAAACAGTCTTTTGCCATTCTAATGCCATTATCTGCATTGTAGGGCTATAGTAAGGTTGCTGGCTTGAAATTTAGCACTTGTAAAAAGATATTCGCTTATGAAATAAAAACACATTCTAAACAGTCTTTTGCCATTCTAATGCCATTATCTGCATTGTAGGGCTATAGTAAGGTTGCAGGCTTGAAATTTAGCACTTGTAAAAAGATATTCGCTTATGAAATAAAAACACATTCTAAACAGTCTTTTGCCATTCTAATGCCATTATCTGCATTGTAGGGCTATAGTAAGGTTGCAGGCTTGAAATTTAGCACTTGTAAAAAGATATTCGCTTATGAAATAAAAACACATTCTAAACAGTCTTTTGCCATTCTAATGCCATTATCTGCATTGTAGGGCTATAGTAAGGTTGCAGGCTTGAAATTTAGCACTTGTAAAAAGATATTCGCTTATGAAATAAAAACACATTCTAAACAGTCTTTTGCCATTCTAATGCCATTATCTGCATTGTAGGGCTATTTAGACTGTCTTAGTAAGGTTGCTGGCTTGAAATTTAGCACTTGTAAAAAGATATTCGCTTATGAAATAAAAACACATTCTAAACAGTCTTTTGCCATTCTAATGCCATTATCTGCATTGTAGGGCTATTAGTAAGGTTGCAGGCTTGAAATTTAGCACTTGTAAAAAGATATTCGCTTATGAAATAAAAACACATTCTAAACAGTCTTTTGCCATTCTAATGCCATTATCTGCATTGTAGGGCTATAGTAAGGTTGCAGGCTTGAAATTTAGCACTTGTAAAAAGATATTCGCTTATGAAATAAAAACACATTCTAAACAGTCTTTTGCCATTCTAATGCCATTATCTGCATTGTAGGGCTATAGTAAGGTTGCAGGCTTGAAATTTAGCACTTGTAAAAAGATATTCGCTTATGAAATAAAAACACATTCTAAACAGTCTTTTGCCATTCTAATGCCATTATCTGCATTGTAGGGCTATTTAGACTGTCTTAGTAAGGTTGCTGGCTTGAAATTTAGCACTTGTAAAAAGATATTCGCTTATGAAATAAAAACACATTCTAAACAGTCTTTTGCCATTCTAATGCCATTATCTGCATTGTAGGGCTATTTAGACTGTCTTAGTAAGGTTGCTGGCTTGAAATTTAGCACTTGTAAAAAGATATTCGCTTATGAAATAAAAACACATTCTAAACAGTCTTTTGCCATTCTAATGCCATTATCTGCATTGTAGGGCTATAGTAAGGTTGCTGGCTTGAAATTTAGCACTTGTAAAAAGATATTCGCTTATGAAATAAAAACACATTCTAAACAGTCTTTTGCCATTCTAATGCCATTATCTGCATTGTATGGCTATTTAGACTGTCTTAGTAAGGTTGCTGGCTTGAAATTTAGCACTTGTAAAAAGATATTCGCTTATGAAATAAAAACACATTCTAAACAGTCTTTTGCCATTCTAATGCCATTATCTGCATTGTAGGGCTATAGTAAGGTTGCAGGCTTGAAATTTAGCACTTGTAAAAAGATATTCGCTTATGAAATAAAAACACATTCTAAACAGTCTTTTGCCATTCTAATGCCATTATCTGCATTGTAGGGCTATTTAGACTGTCTTAGTAAGGTTGCTGGCTTGAAATTTAGCACTTGTAAAAAGATATTCGCTTATGAAATAAAAACACATTCTAAACAGTCTTTTGCCATTCTAATGCCATTATCTGCATTGTAGGGCTATAGTAAGGTTGCAGGCTTGAAATTTAGCACTTGTAAAAAGATATTCGCTTATGAAATAAAAACACATTCTAAACAGTCTTTTGCCATTCTAATGCCATTATCTGCATTGTAGGGCTATTTAGACTGTCTTAGTAAGGTTGCTGGCTTGAAATTTAGCACTTGTAAAAAGATATTCGCTTATGAAATAAAAACACATTCTAAACAGTCTTTTGCCATTCTAATGCCATTATCTGCATTGTAGGGCTATTTAGACTGTCTTAGTAAGGTTGCTGGCTTGAAATTTAGCACTTGTAAAAAGATATTCGCTTATGAAATAAAAACACATTCTAAACAGTCTTTTGCCATTCTAATGCCATTATCTGCATTGTAGGGCTATTTAGACTGTCTTAGTAAGGTTGCTGGCTTGAAATTTAGCACTTGTAAAAAGATATTCGCTTATGAAATAAAAACACATTCTAAACAGTCTTTTGCCATTCTAATGCCATTATCTGCATTGTAGGGCTATAGTAAGGTTGCAGGCTTGAAATTTAGCACTTGTAAAAAGATATTCGCTTATGAAATAAAAACACATTCTAAACAGTCTTTTGCCATTCTAATGCCATTATCTGCATTGTAGGGCTATTTAGACTGTCTTAGTAAGGTTGCTGGCTTGAAATTTAGCACTTGTAAAAAGATATTCGCTTATGAAATAAAAACACATTCTAAACAGTCTTTTGCCATTCTAATGCCATTATCTGCATTGTAGGGCTATAGTAAGGTTGCAGGCTTGAAATTTAGCACTTGTAAAAAGATATTCGCTTATGAAATAAAAACACATTCTAAACAGTCTTTTGCCATTCTAATGCCATTATCTGCATTGTAGGGCTATTTAGACTGTCTTAGTAAGGTTGCTGGCTTGAAATTTAGCACTTGTAAAAAGATATTCGCTTATGAAATAAAAACACATTCTAAACAGTCTTTTGCCATTCTAATGCCATTATCTGCATTGTAGGGCTATAGTAAGGTTGCAGGCTTGAAATTTAGCACTGTTAAAAAGATATTCGCTTATGAAATAAAAACACATTCTAAACAGTCTTTTGCCATTCTAATGCCATTATCTGCATTGTAGGGCTATTTAGACTGTCTTAGTAAGGTTGCTGGCTTGAAATTTAGCACTTGTAAAAAGATATTCGCTTATGAAATAAAAACACATTCTAAACAGTCTTTTGCCATTCTAATGCCATTATCTGCATTGTAGGGCTATTTAGACTGTCTTAGTAAGGTTGCTGGCTTGAAATTTAGCACTTGTAAAAAGATATTCGCTTATGAAATAAAAACACATTCTAAACAGTCTTTTGCCATTCTAATGCCATTATCTGCATTGTAGGGCTATTTAGACTGTCTTAGTAAGGTTGCTGGCTTGAAATTTAGCACTTGTAAAAAGATATTCGCTTATGAAATAAAAACACATTCTAAACAGTCTTTTGCCGTTCTAATGCCATTATCTGCATTGTAGGGCTATAGTAAGGTTGCAGGCTTGAAATTTAGCACTTGTAAAAAGATATTCGCTTATGAAATAAAAACACATTCTAAACAGTCTTTTGCCATTCTAATGCCATTATCTGCATTGTAGGGCTATTTAGACTGTCTTAGTAAGGTTGCTGGCTTGAAATTTAGCACTTGTAAAAAGATATTCGCTTATGAAATAAAAACACATTCTAAACAGTCTTTTGCCATTCTAATGCCATTATCTGCATTGTAGGGCTATTTAGACTGTCTTAGTAAGGTTGCTGGCTTGAAATTTAGCACTTGTAAAAAGATATTCGCTTATGAAATAAAAACACATTCTAAACAGTCTTTTGCCATTCTAATGCCATTATCTGCATTGTAGGGCTATAGTAAGGTTGCAGGCTTGAAATTTAGCACTTGTAAAAAGATATTCGCTTATAAAATAAAAACACATTCTAAACAGTCTTTTGCCATTCTAATGCCATTATCTGCATTGTAGGGCTATAGTAAGGTTGCAGGCTTGAAATTTAGCACTTGTAAAAAGATATTCGCTTATGAAATAAAAACACATTCTAAACAGTCTTTTGCCATTCTAATGCCATTATCTGCATTGTAGGGCTATAGTAAGGTTGCTGGCTTGAAATTTAGCACTTGTAAAAAGATATTCGCTTATGAAATAAAAACACATTCTAAACAGTCTTTTGCCATTCTAATGCCATTATCTGCATTGTAGGGCTATAGTAAGGTTGCAGGCTTGAAATTTAGCACTTGTAAAAAGATATTCGCTTATGAAATAAAAACACATTCTAAACAGTCTTTTGCCATTCTAATGCCATTATCTGCATTGTAGGGCTATAGTAAGGTTGCTGGCTTGAAATTTAGCACTTGTAAAAAGATATTCGCTTATGAAATAAAAACACATTCTAAACAGTCTTTTGCCATTCTAATGCCATTATCTGCATTGTAGGGCTATTTAGACTGTCTTAGTAAGGTTGCTGGCTTGAAATTTAGCACTTGTAAAAAGATATTCGCTTATGAAATAAAAACACATTCTAAACAGTCTTTTGCCATTCTAATGCCATTATCTGCATTGTAGGGCTATAGTAAGGTTGCAGGCTTGAAATTTAGCACTTGTAAAAAGATATTCGCTTATGAAATAAAAACACATTCTAAACAGTCTTTTGCCATTCTAATGCCATTATCTGCATTGTAGGGCTATTTAGACTGTCTTAGTAAGGTTGCTGGCTTGAAATTTAGCACTTGTAAAAAGATATTCGCTTATGAAATAAAAACACATTCTAAACAGTCTTTTGCCATTCTAATGCCATTATCTGCATTGTAGGGCTATTTAGACTGTCTTAGTAAGGTTGCTGGCTTGAAATTTAGCACTTGTAAAAAGATATTCGCTTATGAAATAAAAACACATTCTAAACAGTCTTTTGCCATTCTAATGCCATTATCTGCATTGTAGGGCTATAGTAAGGTTGCAGGCTTGAAATTTAGCACTTGTAAAAAGATATTCGCTTATGAAATAAAAACACATTCTAAACAGTCTTTTGCCATTCTAATGCCATTATCTGCATTGTAGGGCTATAGTAAGGTTGCAGGCTTGAAATTTAGCACTTGTAAAAAGATATTCGCTTATGAAATAAAAACACATTCTAAACAGTCTTTTGCCATTCTAATGCCATTATCTGCATTGTAGGGCTATAGTAAGGTTGCTGGCTTGAAATTTAGCACTTGTAAAAAGATATTCGCTTATGAAATAAAAACACATTCTAAACAGTCTTTTGCCATTCTAATGCCATTATCTGCATTGTAGGGCTATAGTAAGGTTGCAGGCTTGAAATTTAGCACTTGTAAAAAGATATTCGCTTATGAAATAAAAACACATTCTAAACAGTCTTTTGCCATTCTAATGCCATTATCTGCATTGTAGGGCTATAGTAAGGTTGCAGGCTTGAAATTTAGCACTTGTAAAAAGATATTCGCTTATGAAATAAAAACACATTCTAAACAGTCTTTTGCCATTCTAATGCCATTATCTGCATTGTAGGGCTATTTAGACTGTCTTAGTAAGGTTGCTGGCTTGAAATTTAGCACTTGTAAAAAGATATTCGCTTATGAAATAAAAACACATTCTAAACAGTCTTTTGCCATTCTAATGCCATTATCTGCATTGTAGGGCTATGGTAAGGTTGCAGGCTTGAAATTTAGCACTTGTAAAAAGATATTCGCTTATGAAATAAAAACACATTCTAAACAGTCTTTTGCCATTCTAATGCCATTATCTGCATTGTAGGGCTATTTAGACTGTCTTAGTAAGGTTGCTGGCTTGAAATTTAGCACTTGTAAAAAGATATTCGCTTATGAAATAAAAACACATTCTAAACAGTCTTTTGCCATTCTAATGCCATTATCTGCATTGTAGGGCTATTTAGACTGTCTTAGTAAGGTTGCTGGCTTGAAATTTAGCACTTGTAAAAAGATATTCGCTTATGAAATAAAAACACATTCTAAACAGTCTTTTGCCATTCTAATGCCATTATCTGCATTGTAGGGCTATAGTAAGGTTGCAGGCTTGAAATTTAGCACTTGTAAAAAGATATTCGCTTATGAAATAAAAACACATTCTAAACAGTCTTTTGCCATTCTAATGCCATTATCTGCATTGTAGGGCTATAGTAAGGTTGCAGGCTTGAAATTTAGCACTTGTAAAAAGATATTCGCTTATGAAATAAAAACACATTCTAAACAGTCTTTTGCCATTCTAATGCCATTATCTGCATTGTAGGGCTATTTAGACTGTCTTAGTAAGGTTGCTGGCTTGAAATTTAGCACTTGTAAAAAGATATTCGCTTATGAAATAAAAACACATTCTAAACAGTCTTTTGCCATTCTAATGCCATTATCTGCATTGTAGGGCTATTTAGACTGTCTTAGTAAGGTTGCTGGCTTGAAATTTAGCACTTGTAAAAAGATATTCGCTTATGAAATAAAAACACATTCTAAACAGTCTTTTGCCATTCTAATGCCATTATCTGCATTGTAGGGCTATAGTAAGGTTGCAGGCTTGAAATTTAGCACTTGTAAAAAGATATTCGCTTATGAAATAAAAACACATTCTAAACAGTCTTTTGCCATTCTAATGCCATTATCTGCATTGTAGGGCTATTTAGACTGTCTTAGTAAGGTTGCTGGCTTGAAATTTAGCACTTGTAAAAAGATATTCGCTTATGAAATAAAAACACATTCTAAACAGTCTTTTGCCATTCTAATGCCATTATCTGCATTGTAGGGCTATAGTAAGGTTGCAGGCTTGAAATTTAGCACTGTTAAAAAGATATTCGCTTATGAAATAAAAACACATTCTAAACAGTCTTTTGCCATTCTAATGCCATTATCTGCATTGTAGGGCTATTTAGACTGTCTTAGTAAGGTTGCTGGCTTGAAATTTAGCACTTGTAAAAAGATATTCGCTTATGAAATAAAAACACATTCTAAACAGTCTTTTGCCATTCTAATGCCATTATCTGCATTGTAGGGCTATTTAGACTGTCTTAGTAAGGTTGCTGGCTTGAAATTTAGCACTTGTAAAAAGATATTCGCTTATGAAATAAAAACACATTCTAAACAGTCTTTTGCCATTCTAATGCCATTATCTGCATTGTAGGGCTATTTAGACTGTCTTAGTAAGGTTGCTGGCTTGAAATTTAGCACTTGTAAAAAGATATTCGCTTATGAAATAAAAACACATTCTAAACAGTCTTTTGCCGTTCTAATGCCATTATCTGCATTGTAGGGCTATAGTAAGGTTGCAGGCTTGAAATTTAGCACTTGTAAAAAGATATTCGCTTATGAAATAAAAACACATTCTAAACAGTCTTTTGCCATTCTAATGCCATTATCTGCATTGTAGGGCTATTTAGACTGTCTTAGTAAGGTTGCTGGCTTGAAATTTAGCACTTGTAAAAAGATATTCGCTTATGAAATAAAAACACATTCTAAACAGTCTTTTGCCATTCTAATGCCATTATCTGCATTGTAGGGCTATTTAGACTGTCTTAGTAAGGTTGCTGGCTTGAAATTTAGCACTTGTAAAAAGATATTCGCTTATGAAATAAAAACACATTCTAAACAGTCTTTTGCCATTCTAATGCCATTATCTGCATTGTAGGGCTATAGTAAGGTTGCAGGCTTGAAATTTAGCACTTGTAAAAAGATATTCGCTTATGAAATAAAAACACATTCTAAACAGTCTTTTGCCATTCTAATGCCATTATCTGCATTGTAGGGCTATAGTAAGGTTGCTGGCTTGAAATTTAGCACTTGTAAAAAGATATTCGCTTATGAAATAAAAACACATTCTAAACAGTCTTTTGCCATTCTAATGCCATTATCTGCATTGTAGGGCTATAGTAAGGTTGCAGGCTTGAAATTTAGCACTTGTAAAAAGATATTCGCTTATGAAATAAAAACACATTCTAAACAGCTTTTGCCATTCTAATGCCATTATCTGCATTGTAGGGGCTATAGTAAGGTTGCTGGCTTGAAATTTAGCACTTGTAAAAAAGATATTCGCTTATGAAATAAAAACAATTCTAAACAGTCTTTTGCCATTCTAATGCCATTATCTGCATTGTAGGGCTATTTAGACTGTCTTAGTAAGGTTGCTGGCTTGAAATTTAGCACTTGTAAAAAGATATTCGCTTATGAAATAAAAACACATTCTAAACAGTCTTTTGCCATTCTAATGCCATTATCTGCATTGTAGGGCTATAGTAAGGTTGCAGGCTTGAAATTTAGCACTTGTAAAAAGATATTCGCTTATGAAATAAAAACACATTCTAAACAGTCTTTTGCCATTCTAATGCCATTATCTGCATTGTAGGGCTATTTAGACTGTCTTAGTAAGGTTGCTGGCTTGAAATTTAGCACTTGTAAAAAGATATTCGCTTATGAAATAAAAACACATTCTAAACAGTCTTTTGCCATTCTAATGCCATTATCTGCATTGTAGGGCTATTTAGACTGTCTTAGTAAGGTTGCTGGCTTGAAATTTAGCACTTGTAAAAAGATATTCGCTTATGAAATAAAAACACATTCTAAACAGTCTTTTGCCATTCTAATGCCATTATCTGCATTGTAGGGCTATAGTAAGGTTGCAGGCTTGAAATTTAGCACTTGTAAAAAGATATTCGCTTATGAAATAAAAACACATTCTAAACAGTCTTTTGCCATTCTAATGCCATTATCTGCATTGTAGGGCTATAGTAAGGTTGCAGGCTTGAAATTTAGCACTTGTAAAAAGATATTCGCTTATGAAATAAAAACACATTCTAAACAGTCTTTTGCCATTCTAATGCCATTATCTGCATTGTAGGGCTATAGTAAGGTTGCTGGCTTGAAATTTAGCACTTGTAAAAAGATATTCGCTTATGAAATAAAAACACATTCTAAACAGTCTTTTGCCATTCTAATGCCATTATCTGCATTGTAGGGCTATAGTAAGGTTGCAGGCTTGAAATTTAGCACTTGTAAAAAGATATTCGCTTATGAAATAAAAACACATTCTAAACAGTCTTTTGCCATTCTAATGCCATTATCTGCATTGTAGGGCTATAGTAAGGTTGCAGGCTTGAAATTTAGCACTTGTAAAAAGATATTCGCTTATGAAATAAAAACACATTCTAAACAGTCTTTTGCCATTCTAATGAAATTATCTGCATTGTAGGGCTATTTAGACTGTCTTAGTAAGGTTGCTGGCTTGAAATTTAGCACTTGTAAAAAGATATTCGCTTATGAAATAAAAACACATTCTAAACAGTCTTTTGCCATTCTAATGCCATTATCTGCATTGTAGGGCTATGGTAAGGTTGCAGGCTTGAAATTTAGCACTTGTAAAAAGATATTCGCTTATGAAATAAAAACACATTCTAAACAGTCTTTTGCCATTCTAATGCCATTATCTGCATTGTAGGGCTATTTAGACTGTCTTAGTAAGGTTGCTGGCTTGAAATTTAGCACTTGTAAAAAGATATTCGCTTATGAAATAAAAACACATTCTAAACAGTCTTTTGCCATTCTAATGCCATTATCTGCATTGTAGGGCTATTTAGACTGTCTTAGTAAGGTTGCTGGCTTGAAATTTAGCACTTGTAAAAAGATATTCGCTTATGAAATAAAAACACATTCTAAACAGTCTTTTGCCATTCTAATGCCATTATCTGCATTGTAGGGCTATAGTAAGGTTGCAGGCTTGAAATTTAGCACTTGTAAAAAGATATTCGCTTATGAAATAAAAACACATTCTAAACAGTCTTTTGCCATTCTAATGCCATTATCTGCATTGTAGGGCTATAGTAAGGTTGCAGGCTTGAAATTTAGCACTTGTAAAAAGATATTCGCTTATGAAATAAAAACACATTCTAAACAGTCTTTTGCCATTCTAATGCCATTATCTGCATTGTAGGGCTATTTAGACTGTCTTAGTAAGGTTGCTGGCTTGAAATTTAGCACTTGTAAAAAGATATTCGCTTATGAAATAAAAACACATTCTAAACAGTCTTTTGCCATTCTAATGCCATTATCTGCATTGTAGGGCTATAGTAAGGTTGCAGGCTTGAAATTTAGCACTTGTAAAAAGATATTCGCTTATGAAATAAAAACACATTCTAAACAGTCTTTTGCCATTCTAATGCCATTATCTGCATTGTAGGGCTATAGTAAGGTTGCAGGCTTGAAATTTAGCACTTGTAAAAAGATATTCGCTTATGAAATAAAAACACATTCTAAACAGTCTTTTGCCATTCTAATGCCATTATCTGCATTGTAGGGCTATTTAGACTGTCTTAGTAAGGTTGCTGGCTTGAAATTTAGCACTTGTAAAAAGATATTCGCTTATGAAATAAAAACACATTCTAAACAGTCTTTTGCCATTCTAATGCCATTATCTGCATTGTAGGGCTATTTAGACTGTCTTAGTAAGGTTGCTGGCTTGAAATTTAGCACTTGTAAAAAGATATTCGCTTATGAAATAAAAACACATTCTAAACAGTCTTTTGCCATTCTAATGCCATTATCTGCATTGTAGGGCTATAGTAAGGTTGCTGGCTTGAAATTTAGCACTTGTAAAAAGATATTCGCTTATGAAATAAAAACACATTCTAAACAGTCTTTTGCCATTCTAATGCCATTATCTGCATTGTAGGGCTATAGTAAGGTTGCTGGCTTGAAATTTAGCACTTGTAAAAAGATATTCGCTTATGAAATAAAAACACATTCTAAACAGTCTTTTGCCATTCTAATGCCATTATCTGCATTGTAGGGCTATAGTAAGGTTGCTGGCTTGAAATTTAGCACTTGTAAAAAGATATTCGCTTATGAAATAAAAACACATTCTAAACAGTCTTTTGCCATTCTAATGCCATTATCTGCATTGTAGGGCTATAGTAAGGTTGCAGGCTTGAAATTTAGCACTTGTAAAAAGATATTCGCTTATGAAATAAAAACACATTCTAAACAGTCTTTTGCCATTCTAATGCCATTATCTGCATTGTAGGGCTATTTAGACTGTCTTAGTAAGGTTGCTGGCTTGAAATTTAGCACTTGTAAAAAGATATTCGCTTATGAAATAAAAACACATTCTAAACAGTCTTTTGCCATTCTAATGCCATTATCTGCATTGTAGGGCTATTTAGACTGTCTTAGTAAGGTTGCTGGCTTGAAATTTAGCACTTGTAAAAAGATATTCGCTTATGAAATAAAAACACATTCTAAACAGTCTTTTGCCATTCTAATGCCATTATCTGCATTGTAGGGCTATAGTAAGGTTGCAGGCTTGAAATTTAGCACTTGTAAAAAGATATTCGCTTATGAAATAAAAACACATTCTAAACAGTCTTTTGCCATTCTAATGCCATTATCTGCATTGTAGGGCTATTTAGACTGTCTTAGTAAGGTTGCTGGCTTGAAATTTAGCACTTGTAAAAAGATATTCGCTTATGAAATAAAAACACATTCTAAACAGTCTTTTGCCATTCTAATGCCATTATCTGCATTGTAGGGCTATTTAGACTGTCTTAGTAAGGTTGCTGGCTTGAAATTTAGCACTTGTAAAAAGATATTCGCTTATGAAATAAAAACACATTCTAAACAGTCTTTTGCCATTCTAATGCCATTATCTGCATTGTAGGGCTATAGTAAGGTTGCTGGCTTGAAATTTAGCACTTGTAAAAAGATATTCGCTTATGAAATAAAAACACATTCTAAACAGTCTTTTGCCATTCTAATGCCATTATCTGCATTGTAGGGCTATAGTAAGGTTGCAGGCTTGAAATTTAGCACTTGTAAAAAGATATTCGCTTATGAAATAAAAACACATTCTAAACAGTCTTTTGCCATTCTAATGCCATTATCTGCATTGTAGGGCTATAGTAAGGTTGCTGGCTTGAAATTTAGCACTTGTAAAAAGATATTCGCTTATGAAATAAAAACACATTCTAAACAGTCTTTTGCCATTCTAATGCCATTATCTGCATTGTAGGGCTATAGTAAGGTTGCTGGCTTGAAATTTAGCACTTGTAAAAAGATATTCGCTTATGAAATAAAAACACATTCTAAACAGTCTTTTGCCATTCTAATGCCATTATCTGCATTGTAGGGCTATAGTAAGGTTGCAGGCTTGAAATTTAGCACTTGTAAAAAGATATTCGCTTATGAAATAAAAACACATTCTAAACAGTCTTTTGCCATTCTAATGCCATTATCTGCATTGTAGGGCTATTTAGACTGTCTTAGTAAGGTTGCTGGCTTGAAATTTAGCACTTGTAAAAAGATATTCGCTTATGAAATAAAAACACATTCTAAACAGTCTTTTGCCATTCTAATGCCATTATCTGCATTGTAGGGCTATTTAGACTGTCTTAGTAAGGTTGCTGGCTTGAAATTTAGCACTTGTAAAAAGATATTCGCTTATGAAATAAAAACACATTCTAAACAGTCTTTTGCCATTCTAATGCCATTATCTGCATTGTAGGGCTATTTAGACTGTCTTAGTAAGGTTGCTGGCTTGAAATTTAGCACTTGTAAAAAGATATTCGCTTATGAAATAAAAACACATTCTAAACAGTCTTTTGCCATTCTAATGCCATTATCTGCATTGTAGGGCTATAGTAAGGTTGCTGGCTTGAAATTTAGCACTTGTAAAAAGATATTCGCTTATGAAATAAAAACACATTCTAAACAGTCTTTTGCCATTCTAATGCCATTATCTGCATTGTAGGGCTATAGTAAGGTTGCTGGCTTGAAATTTAGCACTTGTAAAAAGATATTCGCTTATGAAATAAAAACACATTCTAAACAGTCTTTTGCCATTCTAATGCCATTATCTGCATTGTAGGGCTATAGTAAGGTTGCTGGCTTGAAATTTAGCACTTGTAAAAAGATATTCGCTTATGAAATAAAAACACATTCTAAACAGTCTTTTGCCATTCTAATGCCATTATCTGCATTGTAGGGCTATTTAGACTGTCTTAGTAAGGTTGCTGGCTTGAAATTTAGCACTTGTAAAAAGATATTCGCTTATGAAATAAAAACACATTCTAAACAGTCTTTTGCCATTCTAATGCCATTATCTGCATTGTAGGGCTATTTAGACTGTCTTAGTAAGGTTGCTGGCTTGAAATTTAGCACTTGTAAAAAGATATTCGCTTATGAAATAAAAACACATTCTAAACAGTCTTTTGCCATTCTAATGCCATTATCTGCATTGTAGGGCTATTTAGACTGTCTTAGTAAGGTTGCTGGCTTGAAATTTAGCACTTGTAAAAAGATATTCGCTTATGAAATAAAAACACATTCTAAACAGTCTTTTGCCATTCTAATGCCATTATCTGCATTGTAGGGCTATAGTAAGGTTGCTGGCTTGAAATTTAGCACTTGTAAAAAGATATTCGCTTATGAAATAAAAACACATTCTAAACAGTCTTTTGCCATTCTAATGCCATTATCTGCATTGTAGGGCTATAGTAAGGTTGCTGGCTTGAAATTTAGCACTTGTAAAAAGATATTCGCTTATGAAATAAAAACACATTCTAAACAGTCTTTTGCCATTCTAATGCCATTATCTGCATTGTAGGGCTATAGTAAGGTTGCTGGCTTGAAATTTAGCACTTGTAAAAAGATATTCGCTTATGAAATAAAAACACATTCTAAACAGTCTTTTGCCATTCTAATGCCATTATCTGCATTGTAGGGCTATAGTAAGGTTGCTGGCTTGAAATTTAGCACTTGTAAAAAGATATTCGCTTATGAAATAAAAACACATTCTAAACAGTCTTTTGCCATTCTAATGCCATTATCTGCATTGTAGGGCTATAGTAAGGTTGCTGGCTTGAAATTTAGCACTTGTAAAAAGATATTCGCTTATGAAATAAAAACACATTCTAAACAGTCTTTTGCCATTCTAATGCCATTATCTGCATTGTAGGGCTATAGTAAGGTTGCAGGCTTGAAATTTAGCACTTGTAAAAAGATATTCGCTTATGAAATAAAAACACATTCTAAACAGTCTTTTGCCATTCTAATGCCATTATCTGCATTGTAGGGCTATAGTAAGGTTGCTGGCTTGAAATTTAGCACTTGTAAAAAGATATTCGCTTATGAAATAAAAACACATTCTAAACAGTCTTTTGCCATTCTAATGCCATTATCTGCATTGTAGGGCTATAGTAAGGTTGCTGGCTTGAAATTTAGCACTTGTAAAAAGATATTCGCTTATGAAATAAAAACACATTCTAAACAGTCTTTTGCCATTCTAATGCCATTATCTGCATTGTAGGGCTATAGTAAGGTTGCAGGCTTGAAATTTAGCACTTGTAAAAAGATATTCGCTTATGAAATAAAAACACATTCTAAACAGTCTTTTGCCATTCTAATGCCATTATCTGCATTGTAGGGCTATTTAGACTGTCTTAGTAAGGTTGCTGGCTTGAAATTTAGCACTTGTAAAAAGATATTCGCTTATGAAATAAAAACACATTCTAAACAGTCTTTTGCCATTCTAATGCCATTATCTGCATTGTAGGGCTATTTAGACTGTCTTAGTAAGGTTGCTGGCTTGAAATTTAGCACTTGTAAAAAGATATTCGCTTATGAAATAAAAACACATTCTAAACAGTCTTTTGCCATTCTAATGCCATTATCTGCATTGTAGGGCTATAGTAAGGTTGCAGGCTTGAAATTTAGCACTTGTAAAAAGATATTCGCTTATGAAATAAAAACACATTCTAAACAGTCTTTTGCCATTCTAATGCCATTATCTGCATTGTAGGGCTATTTAGACTGTCTTAGTAAGGTTGCTGGCTTGAAATTTAGCACTTGTAAAAAGATATTCGCTTATGAAATAAAAACACATTCTAAACAGTCTTTTGCCATTCTAATGCCATTATCTGCATTGTAGGGCTATTTAGACTGTCTTAGTAAGGTTGCTGGCTTGAAATTTAGCACTTGTAAAAAGATATTCGCTTATGAAATAAAAACACATTCTAAACAGTCTTTTGCCATTCTAATGCCATTATCTGCATTGTAGGGCTATAGTAAGGTTGCTGGCTTGAAATTTAGCACTTGTAAAAAGATATTCGCTTATGAAATAAAAACACATTCTAAACAGTCTTTTGCCATTCTAATGCCATTATCTGCATTGTAGGGCTATAGTAAGGTTGCAGGCTTGAAATTTAGCACTTGTAAAAAGATATTCGCTTATGAAATAAAAACACATTCTAAACAGTCTTTTGCCATTCTAATGCCATTATCTGCATTGTAGGGCTATAGTAAGGTTGCAGGCTTGAAATTTAGCACTTGTAAAAAGATATTCGCTTATGAAATAAAAACACATTCTAAACAGTCTTTTGCCATTCTAATGCCATTATCTGCATTGTAGGGCTATAGTAAGGTTGCAGGCTTGAAATTTAGCACTTGTAAAAAGATATTCGCTTATGAAATAAAAACACATTCTAAACAGTCTTTTGCCATTCTAATGCCATTATCTGCATTGTAGGGCTATAGTAAGGTTGCTGGCTTGAAATTTAGCACTTGTAAAAAGATATTCGCTTATGAAATAAAAACACATTCTAAACAGTCTTTTGCCATTCTAATGCCATTATCTGCATTGTAGGGCTATTTAGACTGTCTTAGTAAGGTTGCTGGCTTGAAATTTAGCACTTGTAAAAAGATATTCGCTTATGAAATAAAAACACATTCTAAACAGTCTTTTGCCATTCTAATGCCATTATCTGCATTGAAGGGCTATTTAGACTGTCTTAGTAAGGTTGCTGGCTTGAAATTTAGCACTTGTAAAAAGATATTCGCTTATGAAATAAAAACACATTCTAAACAGTCTTTTGCCATTCTAATGCCATTATCTGCATTGTAGGGCTATTTAGACTGTCTTAGTAAGGTTGCTGGCTTGAAATTTAGCACTTGTAAAAAGATATTCGCTTATGAAATAAAAACACATTCTAAACAGTCTTTTGCCATTCTAATGCCATTATCTGCATTGTAGGGCTATTTAGACTGTCTTAGTAAGGTTGCTGGCTTGAAATTTAGCACTTGTAAAAAGATATTCGCTTATGAAATAAAAACACATTCTAAACAGTCTTTTGCCATTCTAATGCCATTATCTGCATTGTAGGGCTATAGTAAGGTTGCAGGCTTGAAATTTAGCACTTGTAAAAAGATATTCGCTTATGAAATAAAAACACATTCTAAACAGTCTTTTGCCATTCTAATGCCATTATCTGCATTGTAGGGCTATTTAGACTGTCTTAGTAAGGTTGCAGGCTTGAAATTTAGCACTTGTAAAAAGATATTCGCTTATGAAATAAAAACACATTCTAAACAGTCTTTTGCCATTCTAATGCCATTATCTGCATTGTAGGGCTATAGTAAGGTTGCAGGCTTGAAATTTAGCACTTGTAAAAAGATATTCGCTTATGAAATAAAAACACATTCTAAACAGTCTTTTGCCATTCTAATGCCATTATCTGCATTGTAGGGCTATAGTAAGGTTGCTGGCTTGAAATTTAGCACTTGTAAAAAGATATTCGCTTATGAAATAAAAACACATTCTAAACAGTCTTTTGCCATTCTAATGCCATTATCTGCATTGTAGGGCTATAGTAAGGTTGCAGGCTTGAAATTTAGCACTTGTAAAAAGATATTCGCTTATGAAATAAAAACACATTCTAAACAGTCTTTTGCCATTCTAATGCCATTATCTGCATTGTAGGGCTATAGTAAGGTTGCTGGCTTGAAATTTAGCACTTGTAAAAAGATATTCGCTTATGAAATAAAAACACATTCTAAACAGTCTTTTGCCATTCTAATGCCATTATCTGCATTGTAGGGCTATTTAGACTGTCTTAGTAAGGTTGCTGGCTTGAAATTTAGCACTTGTAAAAAGATATTCGCTTATGAAATAAGTAAGGTTGCTGGCTTGAAATTTAGCACTTGTAAAAAGATATTCGCTTATGAAATAAAAACACATTCTAAACAGTCTTTTGCCATTCTAATGCCATTATCTGCATTGTAGGGCTATAGTAAGGTTGCTGGCTTGAAATTTAGCACTTGTAAAAAGATATTCGCTTATGAAATAAAAACACATTCTAAACAGTCTTTTGCCATTCTAATGCCATTATCTGCATTGTAGGGCTATAGTAAGGTTGCTGGCTTGAAATTTAGCACTTGTAAAAAGATATTCGCTTATGAAATAAAAACACATTCTAAACAGTCTTTTGCCATTCTAATGCCATTATCTGCATTGTAGGGCTATAGTAAGGTTGCTGGCTTGAAATTTAGCACTTGTAAAAAGATATTCGCTTATGAAATAAAAACACATTCTAAACAGTCTTTTGCCATTCTAATGCCATTATCTGCATTGTAGGGCTATAGTAAGGTTGCTGGCTTGAAATTTAGCACTTGTAAAAAGATATTCGCTTATGAAATAAAAACACATTCTAAACAGTCTTTTGCCATTCTAATGCCATTATCTGCATTGTAGGGCTATAGTAAGGTTGCAGGCTTGAAATTTAGCACTTGTAAAAAGATATTCGCTTATGAAATAAAAACACATTCTAAACAGTCTTTTGCCATTCTAATGCCATTATCTGCATTGTAGGGCTATAGTAAGGTTGCAGGCTTGAAATTTAGCACTTGTAAAAAGATATTCGCTTATGAAATAAAAACACATTCTAAACAGTCTTTTGCCATTCTAATGCCATTATCTGCATTGTAGGGCTATAGTAAGGTTGCAGGCTTGAAATTTAGCACTTGTAAAAAGATATTCGCTTATGAAATAAAAACACATTCTAAACAGTCTTTTGCCATTCTAATGCCATTATCTGCATTGTAGGGCTATTTAGACTGTCTTAGTAAGGTTGCTGGCTTGAAATTTAGCACTTGTAAAAAGATATTCGCTTATGAAATAAAAACACATTCTAAACAGTCTTTTGCCATTCTAATGCCATTATCTGCATTGTAGGGCTATAGTAAGGTTGCAGGCTTGAAATTTAGCACTTGTAAAAAGATATTCGCTTATGAAATAAAAACACATTCTAAACAGTCTTTTGCCATTCTAATGCCATTATCTGCATTGTAGGGCTATAGTAAGGTTGCAGGCTTGAAATTTAGCACTTGTAAAAAGATATTCGCTTATGAAATAAAAACACATTCTAAACAGTCTTTTGCCATTCTAATGCCATTATCTGCATTGTAGGGCTATAGTAAGGTTGCTGGCTTGAAATTTAGCACTTGTAAAAAGATATTCGCTTATGAAATAAAAACACATTCTAAACAGTCTTTTGCCATTCTAATGCCATTATCTGCATTGTAGGGCTATTTAGACTGTCTTAGTAAGGTTGCTGGCTTGAAATTTAGCACTTGTAAAAAGATATTCGCTTATGAAATAAAAACACATTCTAAACAGTCTTTTGCCATTCTAATGCCATTATCTGCATTGTAGGGCTATAGTAAGGTTGCTGGCTTGAAATTTAGCACTTGTAAAAAGATATTCGCTTATGAAATAAAAACACATTCTAAACAGTCTTTTGCCATTCTAATGCCATTATCTGCATTGTAGGGCTATTTAGACTGTCTTAGTAAGGTTGCTGGCTTGAAATTTAGCACTTGTAAAAAGATATTCGCTTATGAAATAAAAACACATTCTAAACAGTCTTTTGCCATTCTAATGCCATTATCTGCATTGAAGGGCTATTTAGACTGTCTTAGTAAGGTTGCAGGCTTGAAATTTAGCACTTGTAAAAAGATATTCGCTTATGAAATAAAAACACATTCTAAACAGTCTTTTGCCATTCGAATGCCATTATCTGCATTGTAGGGCTATAGTAAGGTTGCTGGCTTGAAATTTTGCACTTGTAAAAAGATATTCGCTTATGAAATAAAAACACATTCTAAACAGTCTTTTGCCATTCTAATGCCATTATCTGCATTGTAGGGCTATAGTAAGGTTGCAGGCTTGAAATTTAGCACTTGTAAAAAGATATTCGCTTATGAAATAAAAACACATTCTAAACAGTCTTTTGCCATTCTAATGCCATTATCTGCATTGTAGGGCTATTTAGACTGTCTTAGTAAGGTTGCTGGCTTGAAATTTAGCACTTGTAAAAAGATATTCGCTTATGAAATAAAAACACATTCTAAACAGTCTTTTGCCATTCTAATGCCATTATCTGCATTGTAGGGCTATAGTAAGGTTGCTGGCTTGAAATTTAGCACTTGTAAAAAGATATTCGCTTATGAAATAAAAACACATTCTAAACAGTCTTTTGCCATTCTAATGCCATTATCTGCATTGTAGGGCTATTTAGACTGTCTTAGTAAGGTTGCTGGCTTGAAATTTAGCACTTGTAAAAAGATATTCGCTTATGAAATAAAAACACATTCTAAACAGTCTTTTGCCATTCTAATGCCATTATCTGCATTGAAGGGCTATTTAGACTGTCTTAGTAAGGTTGCAGGCTTGAAATTTAGCACTTGTAAAAAGATATTCGCTTATGAAATAAAAACACATTCTAAACAGTCTTTTGCCATTCGAATGCCATTATCTGCATTGTAGGGCTATAGTAAGGTTGCTGGCTTGAAATTTTGCACTTGTAAAAAGATATTCGCTTATGAAATAAAAACACATTCTAAACAGTCTTTTGCCATTCTAATGCCATTATCTGCATTGTAGGGCTATAGTAAGGTTGCAGGCTTGAAATTTAGCACTTGTAAAAAGATATTCGCTTATGAAATAAAAACACATTCTAAACAGTCTTTTGCCATTCTAATGCCATTATCTGCATTGTAGGGCTATAGTAAGGTTGCTGGCTTGAAATTTAGCACTTGTAAAAAGATATTCGCTTATGAAATAAAAACACATTCTAAACAGTCTTTTGCCATTCTAATGCCATTATCTGCATTGTAGGGCTATAGTAAGGTTGCAGGCTTGAAATTTAGCACTTGTAAAAAGATATTCGCTTATGAAATAAAAACACATTCTAAACAGTCTTTTGCCATTCTAATGCCATTATCTGCATTGTAGGGCTATTTAGACTGTCTTAGTAAGGTTGCTGGCTTGAAATTTAGCACTTGTAAAAAGATATTCGCTTATGAAATAAAAACACATTCTAAACAGTCTTTTGCCATTCTAATGCCATTATCTGCATTGTAGGGCTATAGTAAGGTTGCTGGCTTGAAATTTAGCACTTGTAAAAAGATATTCGCTTATGAAATAAAAACACATTCTAAACAGTCTTTTGCCATTCTAATGCCATTATCTGCATTGTAGGGCTATTTAGACTGTCTTAGTAAGGTTGCTGGCTTGAAATTTAGCACTTGTAAAAAGATATTCGCTTATGAAATAAAAACACATTCTAAACAGTCTTTTGCCATTCTAATGCCATTATCTGCATTGAAGGGCTATTTAGACTGTCTTAGTAAGGTTGCAGGCTTGAAATTTAGCACTTGTAAAAAGATATTCGCTTATGAAATAAAAACACATTCTAAACAGTCTTTTGCCATTCGAATGCCATTATCTGCATTGTAGGGCTATAGTAAGGTTGCTGGCTTGAAATTTTGCACTTGTAAAAAGATATTCGCTTATGAAATAAAAACACATTCTAAACAGTCTTTTGCCATTCTAATGCCATTATCTGCATTGTAGGGCTATAGTAAGGTTGCAGGCTTGAAATTTAGCACTTGTAAAAAGATATTCGCTTATGAAATAAAAACACATTCTAAACAGTCTTTTGCCATTCTAATGCCATTATCTGCATTGTAGGGCTATAGTAAGGTTGCTGGCTTGAAATTTAGCACTTGTAAAAAGATATTCGCTTATGAAATAAAAACACATTCTAAACAGTCTTTTGCCATTCTAATGCCATTATCTGCATTGTAGGGCTATTTAGACTGTCTTAGTAAGGTTGCTGGCTTGAAATTTAGCACTTGTAAAAAGATATTCGCTTATGAAATAAAAACACATTCTAAACAGTCTTTTGCCATTCTAATGCCATTATCTGCATTGTAGGGCTATAGTAAGGTTGCAGGCTTGAAATTTAGCACTTGTAAAAAGATATTCGCTTATGAAATAAAAACACATTCTAAACAGTCTTTTGCCATTCTAATGCCATTATCTGCATTGTAGGGCTATAGTAAGGTTGCAGGCTTGAAATTTAGCACTTGTAAAAAGATATTTGCTTATGAAATAAAAACACATTCTAAACAGTCTTTTGCCATTCTAATGCCATTATCTGCATTGTAGGGCTATAGTAAGGTTGCTGGCTTGAAATTTAGCACTTGTAAAAAGATATTCGCTTATGAAATAAAAACACATTCTAAACAGTCTTTTGCCATTCTAATGCCATTATCTGCATTGTAGGGCTATAGTAAGGTTGCTGGCTTGAAATTTAGCACTTGTAAAAAGATATTCGCTTATGAAATAAAAACACATTCTAAACAGTCTTTTGCCATTCTAATGCCATTATCTGCATTGTAGGGCTATAGTAAGGTTGCAGGCTTGAAATTTAGCACTTGTAAAAAGATATTTGCTTATGAAATAAAAACACATTCTAAACAGTCTTTTGCCATTCTAATGCCATTATCTGCATTGTAGGGCTATAGTAAGGTTGCTGGCTTGAAATTTAGCACTTGTAAAAAGATATTCGCTTATGAAATAAAAACACATTCTAAACAGTCTTTTGCCATTCTAATGCCATTATCTGCATTGTACGGCTATAGTAAGGTTGCTGGCTTGAAATTTAGCACTTGTAAAAAGATATTCGCTTATGAAATAAAAACACATTCTAAACAGTCTTTTGCCATTCTAATGCCATTATCTGCATTGTAGGGCTATAGTAAGGTTGCAGGCTTGAAATTTAGCACTTGTAAAAAGATATTCGCTTATGAAATAAAAACACATTCTAAACAGTCTTTTGCCATTCTAATGCCATTATCTGCATTGTAGGGCTATAGTAAGGTTGCAGGCTTGAAATTTAGCACTTGTAAAAAGATATTCGCTTATGAAATAAAAACACATTCTAAACAGTCTTTTGCCATTCTAATGCCATTATCTGCATTGTAGGGCTATAGTAAGGTTGCTGGCTTGAAATTTAGCACTTGTAAAAAGATATTCGCTTATGAAATAAAAACACATTCTAAACAGTCTTTTGCCATTCTAATGCCATTATCTGCATTGTAGGGCTATAGTAAGGTTGCTGGCTTGAAATTTAGCACTTGTAAAAAGATATTCGCTTATGAAATAAAAACACATTCTAAACAGTCTTTTGCCATTCTAATGCCATTATCTGCATTGTAGGGCTATAGTAAGGTTGCAGGCTTGAAATTTAGCACTTGTAAAAAGATATTCGCTTATGAAATAAAAACACATTCTAAACAGTCTTTTGCCATTCTAATGCCATTATCTGCATTGTAGGGCTATAGTAAGGTTGCTGGCTTGAAATTTAGCACTTGTAAAAAGATATTCGCTTATGAAATAAAAACACATTCTAAACAGTCTTTTCTCATTCTAATGCCATTATCTGCATTGTAGGGCTATAGTAAGGTTGCTGGCTTGAAATTTAGCACTTGTAAAAAGATATTCGCTCATGAAATAAAAACACATTCTAAACAGTCTTTTGCCATTCTAATGCCATTATCTGCATTGTAGGGCTATAGTAAGGTTGCAGGCTTGAAATTTAGCACTTGTAAAAAGATATTCGCTTATGAAATAAAAACACATTCTAAACAGTATTTTGCCATTCTAATGCCATTATCTGCATTGTAGGGCTATAGTAAGGTTGCTGGCTTGAAATTTAGCACTTGTAAAAAGATATTCGCTTATGAAATAAAAACACATTCTAAACAGTCTTTTGCCATTCTAATGCCATTATCTGCATTGTAGGGCTATAGTAAGGTTGCTGGCTTGAAATTTAGCACTTGTAAAAAGATATTCGCTTATGAAATAAAAACACATTCTAAACAGTCTTTTGGCATTCTAATGCCATTATCTGCATTGTAGGGCTATAGTAAGGTTGCAGGCTTGAAATTTAGCACTTGTAAAAAGATATTCGCTTATGAAATAAAAACACATTCTAAACAGTCTTTTGCCATTCTAATGCCATTATCTGCATTGTAGGGCTATAGTAAGGTTGCTGGCTTGAAATTTAGCACTTGTAAAAAGATATTCGCTTATGAAATAAAAACACATTCTAAACAGTCTTTTGCCATTCTAATGCCATTATCTGCATTGTAGGGCTATTTAGACTGTCTTAGTAAGGTTGCTGGCTTGAAATTTAGCACTTGTAAAAAGATATTCGCTTATGAAATAAAAACACATTCTAAACAGTCTTTTGCCATTCTAATGCCATTATCTGCATTGTAGGGCTATAGTAAGGTTGCAGGCTTGAAATTTAGCACTTGTAAAAAGATATTCGCTTATGAAATAAAAACACATTCTAAACAGTCTTTTGCCATTCTAATGCCATTATCTGCATTGTAGGGCTATAGTAAGGTTGCTGGCTTGAAATTTAGCACTTGTAAAAAGATATTCGCTTATGAAATAAAAACACATTCTAAACAGTCTTTTGCCATTCTAATGCCATTATCTGCATTGTAGGGCTATAGTAAGGTTGCAGGCTTGAAATTTAGCACTTGTAAAAAGATATTCGCTTATGAAATAAAAACACATTCTAAACAGTCTTTTGCCATTCTAATGCCATTATCTGCATTGTAGGGCTATAGTAAGGTTGCTGGCTTGAAATTTAGCACTTGTAAAAAGATATTCGCTTATGAAATAAAAACACATTCTAAACAGTCTTTTGCCATTCTAATGCCATTATCTGCATTGTAGGGCTATAGTAAGGTTGCAGGCTTGAAATTTAGCACTTGTAAAAAGATATTCGCTTATGAAATAAAAACACATTCTAAACAGTCTTTTGCCATTCTAATGCCATTATCTGCATTGTAGGGCTATTTAGACTGTCTTAGTAAGGTTGCTGGCTTGAAATTTAGCAC
Organism: Notolepis coatsorum; assembly: GCF_963971535.1. Taxonomy (NCBI): domain Eukaryota; kingdom Metazoa; phylum Chordata; class Actinopteri; order Aulopiformes; family Paralepididae; genus Notolepis; species Notolepis coatsorum. The sequence continues at coordinate 39,802 of NW_028170145.1, forward strand.
TTGTAAAAAGATATTCGCTTATGAAATAAAAACACATTCTAAACAGTCTTTTGCCATTCTAATGCCATTATCTGCATTGTAGGGCTATTTAGACTGTCTTAGTAAGGTTGCTGGCTTGAAATTTAGCACTTGTAAAAAGATATTCGCTTATGAAATAAAAACACATTCTAAACAGTCTTTTGCCATTCTAATGCCATTATCTGCATTGTAGGGCTATAGTAAGGTTGCAGGCTTGAAATTTAGCACTTGTAAAAAGATATTCGCTTATGAAATAAAAACACATTCTAAACAGTCTTTTGCCATTCTAATGCCATTATCTGCATTGTAGGGCTATAGTAAGGTTGCTGGCTTGAAATTTAGCACTTGTAAAAAGATATTCGCTTATGAAATAAAAACACATTCTAAACAGTCTTTTGCCATTCTAATGCCATTATCTGCATTGTAGGGCTATTTAGACTGTCTTAGTAAGGTTGCTGGCTTGAAATTTAGCACTTGTAAAAAGATATTCGCTTATGAAATAAAAACACATTCTAAACAGTCTTTTGCCATTCTAATGCCATTATCTGCATTGTAGGGCTATAGTAAGGTTGCAGGCTTGAAATTTAGCACTTGTAAAAAGATATTCGCTTATGAAATAAAAACACATTCTAAACAGTCTTTTGCCATTCTAATGCCATTATCTGCATTGTAGGGCTATAGTAAGGTTGCTGGCTTGAAATTTAGCACTTGTAAAAAGATATTCGCTTATGAAATAAAAACACATTCTAAACAGTCTTTTGCCATTCTAATGCCATTATCTGCATTGTAGGGCTATAGTAAGGTTGCTGGCTTGAAATTTAGCACTTGTAAAAAGATATTCGCTTATGAAATAAAAACACATTCTAAACAGTCTTTTGCCATTCTAATGCCATTATCTGCATTGTAGGGCTATAGTAAGGTTGCTGGCTTGAAATTTAGCACTTGTAAAAAGATATTCGCTTATGAAATAAAAACACATTCTAAACAGTCTTTTGCCATTCTAATGCCATTATCTGCATTGTAGGGCTATAGTAAGGTTGCAGGCTTGAAATTTAGCACTTGTAAAAAGATATTCGCTTATGAAATAAAAACACATTCTAAACAGTCTTTTGCCATTCTAATGCCATTATCTGCATTGTAGGGCTATAGTAAGGTTGCAGGCTTGAAATTTAGCACTTGTAAAAAGATATTCGCTTATGAAATAAAAACACATTCTAAACAGTCTTTTGCCATTCTAATGCCATTATCTGCATTGTAGGGCTATAGTAAGGTTGCTGGCTTGAAATTTAGCACTTGTAAAAAGATATTCGCTTATGAAATAAAAACACATTCTAAACAGTCTTTTGCCATTCTAATGCCATTATCTGCATTGTAGGGCTATTTAGACTGTCTTAGTAAGGTTGCTGGCTTGAAATTTAGCACTTGTAAAAAGATATTCGCTTATGAAATAAAAACACATTCTAAACAGTCTTTTGCCATTCTAATGCCATTATCTGCATTGTAGGGCTATAGTAAGGTTGCTGGCTTGAAATTTAGCACTTGTAAAAAGATATTCGCTTATGAAATAAAAACACATTCTAAACAGTCTTTTGCCATTCTAATGCCATTATCTGCATTGTAGGGCTATTTAGACTGTCTTAGTAAGGTTGCTGGCTTGAAATTTAGCACTTGTAAAAAGATATTCGCTTATGAAATAAAAACACATTCTAAACAGTCTTTTGCCATTCTAATGCCATTATCTGCATTGAAGGGCTATTTAGACTGTCTTAGTAAGGTTGCAGGCTTGAAATTTAGCACTTGTAAAAAGATATTCGCTTATGAAATAAAAACACATTCTAAACAGTCTTTTGCCATTCGAATGCCATTATCTGCATTGTAGGGCTATAGTAAGGTTGCTGGCTTGAAATTTTGCACTTGTAAAAAGATATTCGCTTATGAAATAAAAACACATTCTAAACAGTCTTTTGCCATTCTAATGCCATTATCTGCATTGTAGGGCTATAGTAAGGTTGCAGGCTTGAAATTTAGCACTTGTAAAAAGATATTCGCTTATGAAATAAAAACACATTCTAAACAGTCTTTTGCCATTCTAATGCCATTATCTGCATTGTAGGGCTATTTAGACTGTCTTAGTAAGGTTGCTGGCTTGAAATTTAGCACTTGTAAAAAGATATTCGCTTATGAAATAAAAACACATTCTAAACAGTCTTTTGCCATTCTAATGCCATTATCTGCATTGTAGGGCTATAGTAAGGTTGCTGGCTTGAAATTTAGCACTTGTAAAAAGATATTCGCTTATGAAATAAAAACACATTCTAAACAGTCTTTTGCCATTCTAATGCCATTATCTGCATTGTAGGGCTATTTAGACTGTCTTAGTAAGGTTGCTGGCTTGAAATTTAGCACTTGTAAAAAGATATTCGCTTATGAAATAAAAACACATTCTAAACAGTCTTTTGCCATTCTAATGCCATTATCTGCATTGAAGGGCTATTTAGACTGTCTTAGTAAGGTTGCAGGCTTGAAATTTAGCACTTGTAAAAAGATATTCGCTTATGAAATAAAAACACATTCTAAACAGTCTTTTGCCATTCGAATGCCATTATCTGCATTGTAGGGCTATAGTAAGGTTGCTGGCTTGAAATTTTGCACTTGTAAAAAGATATTCGCTTATGAAATAAAAACACATTCTAAACAGTCTTTTGCCATTCTAATGCCATTATCTGCATTGTAGGGCTATAGTAAGGTTGCAGGCTTGAAATTTAGCACTTGTAAAAAGATATTCGCTTATGAAATAAAAACACATTCTAAACAGTCTTTTGCCATTCTAATGCCATTATCTGCATTGTAGGGCTATAGTAAGGTTGCTGGCTTGAAATTTAGCACTTGTAAAAAGATATTCGCTTATGAAATAAAAACACATTCTAAACAGTCTTTTGCCATTCTAATGCCATTATCTGCATTGTAGGGCTATAGTAAGGTTGCAGGCTTGAAATTTAGCACTTGTAAAAAGATATTCGCTTATGAAATAAAAACACATTCTAAACAGTCTTTTGCCATTCTAATGCCATTATCTGCATTGTAGGGCTATTTAGACTGTCTTAGTAAGGTTGCTGGCTTGAAATTTAGCACTTGTAAAAAGATATTCGCTTATGAAATAAAAACACATTCTAAACAGTCTTTTGCCATTCTAATGCCATTATCTGCATTGTAGGGCTATAGTAAGGTTGCTGGCTTGAAATTTAGCACTTGTAAAAAGATATTCGCTTATGAAATAAAAACACATTCTAAACAGTCTTTTGCCATTCTAATGCCATTATCTGCATTGTAGGGCTATTTAGACTGTCTTAGTAAGGTTGCTGGCTTGAAATTTAGCACTTGTAAAAAGATATTCGCTTATGAAATAAAAACACATTCTAAACAGTCTTTTGCCATTCTAATGCCATTATCTGCATTGAAGGGCTATTTAGACTGTCTTAGTAAGGTTGCAGGCTTGAAATTTAGCACTTGTAAAAAGATATTCGCTTATGAAATAAAAACACATTCTAAACAGTCTTTTGCCATTCGAATGCCATTATCTGCATTGTAGGGCTATAGTAAGGTTGCTGGCTTGAAATTTTGCACTTGTAAAAAGATATTCGCTTATGAAATAAAAACACATTCTAAACAGTCTTTTGCCATTCTAATGCCATTATCTGCATTGTAGGGCTATAGTAAGGTTGCAGGCTTGAAATTTAGCACTTGTAAAAAGATATTCGCTTATGAAATAAAAACACATTCTAAACAGTCTTTTGCCATTCTAATGCCATTATCTGCATTGTAGGGCTATAGTAAGGTTGCTGGCTTGAAATTTAGCACTTGTAAAAAGATATTCGCTTATGAAATAAAAACACATTCTAAACAGTCTTTTGCCATTCTAATGCCATTATCTGCATTGTAGGGCTATTTAGACTGTCTTAGTAAGGTTGCTGGCTTGAAATTTAGCACTTGTAAAAAGATATTCGCTTATGAAATAAAAACACATTCTAAACAGTCTTTTGCCATTCTAATGCCATTATCTGCATTGTAGGGCTATAGTAAGGTTGCAGGCTTGAAATTTAGCACTTGTAAAAAGATATTCGCTTATGAAATAAAAACACATTCTAAACAGTCTTTTGCCATTCTAATGCCATTATCTGCATTGTAGGGCTATAGTAAGGTTGCAGGCTTGAAATTTAGCACTTGTAAAAAGATATTTGCTTATGAAATAAAAACACATTCTAAACAGTCTTTTGCCATTCTAATGCCATTATCTGCATTGTAGGGCTATAGTAAGGTTGCTGGCTTGAAATTTAGCACTTGTAAAAAGATATTCGCTTATGAAATAAAAACACATTCTAAACAGTCTTTTGCCATTCTAATGCCATTATCTGCATTGTAGGGCTATAGTAAGGTTGCTGGCTTGAAATTTAGCACTTGTAAAAAGATATTCGCTTATGAAATAAAAACACATTCTAAACAGTCTTTTGCCATTCTAATGCCATTATCTGCATTGTAGGGCTATAGTAAGGTTGCAGGCTTGAAATTTAGCACTTGTAAAAAGATATTTGCTTATGAAATAAAAACACATTCTAAACAGTCTTTTGCCATTCTAATGCCATTATCTGCATTGTAGGGCTATAGTAAGGTTGCTGGCTTGAAATTTAGCACTTGTAAAAAGATATTCGCTTATGAAATAAAAACACATTCTAAACAGTCTTTTGCCATTCTAATGCCATTATCTGCATTGTACGGCTATAGTAAGGTTGCTGGCTTGAAATTTAGCACTTGTAAAAAGATATTCGCTTATGAAATAAAAACACATTCTAAACAGTCTTTTGCCATTCTAATGCCATTATCTGCATTGTAGGGCTATAGTAAGGTTGCAGGCTTGAAATTTAGCACTTGTAAAAAGATATTCGCTTATGAAATAAAAACACATTCTAAACAGTCTTTTGCCATTCTAATGCCATTATCTGCATTGTAGGGCTATAGTAAGGTTGCAGGCTTGAAATTTAGCACTTGTAAAAAGATATTCGCTTATGAAATAAAAACACATTCTAAACAGTCTTTTGCCATTCTAATGCCATTATCTGCATTGTAGGGCTATAGTAAGGTTGCTGGCTTGAAATTTAGCACTTGTAAAAAGATATTCGCTTATGAAATAAAAACACATTCTAAACAGTCTTTTGCCATTCTAATGCCATTATCTGCATTGTAGGGCTATAGTAAGGTTGCTGGCTTGAAATTTAGCACTTGTAAAAAGATATTCGCTTATGAAATAAAAACACATTCTAAACAGTCTTTTGCCATTCTAATGCCATTATCTGCATTGTAGGGCTATAGTAAGGTTGCAGGCTTGAAATTTAGCACTTGTAAAAAGATATTCGCTTATGAAATAAAAACACATTCTAAACAGTCTTTTGCCATTCTAATGCCATTATCTGCATTGTAGGGCTATAGTAAGGTTGCTGGCTTGAAATTTAGCACTTGTAAAAAGATATTCGCTTATGAAATAAAAACACATTCTAAACAGTCTTTTGCCATTCTAATGCCATTATCTGCATTGTAGGGCTATAGTAAGGTTGCTGGCTTGAAATTTAGCACTTGTAAAAAGATATTCGCTCATGAAATAAAAACACATTCTAAACAGTCTTTTGCCATTCTAATGCCATTATCTGCATTGTAGGGCTATAGTAAGGTTGCAGGCTTGAAATTTAGCACTTGTAAAAAGATATTCGCTTATGAAATAAAAACACATTCTAAACAGTATTTTGCCATTCTAATGCCATTATCTGCATTGTAGGGCTATAGTAAGGTTGCTGGCTTGAAATTTAGCACTTGTAAAAAGATATTCGCTTATGAAATAAAAACACATTCTAAACAGTCTTTTGCCATTCTAATGCCATTATCTGCATTGTAGGGCTATAGTAAGGTTGCTGGCTTGAAATTTAGCACTTGTAAAAAGATATTCGCTTATGAAATAAAAACACATTCTAAACAGTCTTTTGGCATTCTAATGCCATTATCTGCATTGTAGGGCTATAGTAAGGTTGCAGGCTTGAAATTTAGCACTTGTAAAAAGATATTCGCTTATGAAATAAAAACACATTCTAAACAGTCTTTTGCCATTCTAATGCCATTATCTGCATTGTAGGGCTATAGTAAGGTTGCTGGCTTGAAATTTAGCACTTGTAAAAAGATATTCGCTTATGAAATAAAAACACATTCTAAACAGTCTTTTGCCATTCTAATGCCATTATCTGCATTGTAGGGCTATTTAGACTGTCTTAGTAAGGTTGCTGGCTTGAAATTTAGCACTTGTAAAAAGATATTCGCTTATGAAATAAAAACACATTCTAAACAGTCTTTTGCCATTCTAATGCCATTATCTGCATTGTAGGGCTATAGTAAGGTTGCAGGCTTGAAATTTAGCACTTGTAAAAAGATATTCGCTTATGAAATAAAAACACATTCTAAACAGTCTTTTGCCATTCTAATGCCATTATCTGCATTGTAGGGCTATAGTAAGGTTGCTGGCTTGAAATTTAGCACTTGTAAAAAGATATTCGCTTATGAAATAAAAACACATTCTAAACAGTCTTTTGCCATTCTAATGCCATTATCTGCATTGTAGGGCTATAGTAAGGTTGCTGGCTTGAAATTTAGCACTTGTAAAAAGATATTCGCTTATGAAATAAAAACACATTCTAAACAGTCTTTTGCCATTCTAATGCCATTATCTGCATTGTAGGGCTATAGTAAGGTTGCAGGCTTGAAATTTAGCACTTGTAAAAAGATATTCGCTTATGAAATAAAAACACATTCTAAACAGTCTTTTGCCATTCTAATGCCATTATCTGCATTGTAGGGCTATAGTAAGGTTGCTGGCTTGAAATTTAGCACTTGTAAAAAGATATTCGCTTATGAAATAAAAACACATTCTAAACAGTCTTTTGCCATTCTAATGCCATTATCTGCATTGTAGGGCTATAGTAAGGTTGCAGGCTTGAAATTTAGCACTTGTAAAAAGATATTCGCTTATGAAATAAAAACACATTCTAAACAGTCTTTTGCCATTCTAATGCCATTATCTGCATTGTAGGGCTATTTAGACTGTCTTAGTAAGGTTGCTGGCTTGAAATTTAGCACTTGTAAAAAGATATTCGCTTATGAAATAAAAACACATTCTAAACAGTCTTTTGCCATTCTAATGCCATTATCTGCATTGTAGGGCTATTTAGACTGTCTTAGTAAGGTTGCTGGCTTGAAATTTAGCACTTGTAAAAAGATATTCGCTTATGAAATAAAAACACATTCTAAACAGTCTTTTGCCATTCTAATGCCATTATCTGCATTGTAGGGCTATAGTAAGGTTGCAGGCTTGAAATTTAGCACTTGTAAAAAGATATTCGCTTATGAAATAAAAACACATTCTAAACAGTTTTTTGCCATTCTAATGCCATTATCTGCATTGTAGGGCTATAGTAAGGTTGCTGGCTTGAAATTTAGCACTTGTAAAAAGATATTCGCTTATGAAATAAAAACACATTCTAAACAGTCTTTTGCCATTCTAATGCCATTATCTGCATTGTAGGGCTATTTAGACTGTCTTAGTAAGGTTGCTGGCTTGAAATTTAGCACTTGTAAAAAGATATTCGCTTATGAAATAAAAACACATTCTAAACAGTCTTTTGCCATTCTAATGCCATTATCTGCATTGTAGGGCTATAGTAAGGTTGCAGGCTTGAAATTTAGCACTTGTAAAAAGATATTCGCTTATGAAATAAAAACACATTCTAAACAGTCTTTTGCCATTCTAATGCCATTATCTGCATTGTAGGGCTATAGTAAGGTTGCTGGCTTGAAATTTAGCACTTGTAAAAAGATATTCGCTTATGAAATAAAAACACATTCTAAACAGTCTTTTGCCATTCTAATGCCATTATCTGCATTGTAGGGCTATAGTAAGGTTGCTGGCTTGAAATTTAGCACTTGTAAAAAGATATTCGCTTATGAAATAAAAACACATTCTAAACAGTCTTTTGCCATTCTAATGCCATTATCTGCATTGTAGGGCTATAGTAAGGTTGCTGGCTTGAAATTTAGCACTTGTAAAAAGATATTCGCTTATGAAATAAAAACACATTCTAAACAGTCTTTTGCCATTCTAATGCCATTATCTGCATTGTAGGGCTATAGTAAGGTTGCTGGCTTGAAATTTAGCACTTGTAAAAAGATATTCGCTTATGAAATAAAAACACATTCTAAACAGTCTTTTGCCATTCTAATGCCATTATCTGCATTGTAGGGCTATAGTAAGGTTGCAGGCTTGAAATTTAGCACTTGTAAAAAGATATTCGCTTATGAAATAAAAACACATTCTAAACAGTCTTTTGCCATTCTAATGCCATTATCTGCATTGTAGGGCTATTTAGACTGTCTTAGTAAGGTTGCTGGCTTGAAATTTAGCACTTGTAAAAAGATATTCGCTTATGAAATAAAAACACATTCTAAACAGTCTTTTGCCATTCTAATGCCATTATCTGCATTGTAGGGCTATAGTAAGGTTGCAGGCTTGAAATTTAGCACTTGTAAAAAGATATTCGCTTATGAAATAAAAACACATTCTAAACAGTCTTTTGCCATTCTAATGCCATTATCTGCATTGTAGGGCTATAGTAAGGTTGCAGGCTTGAAATTTAGCACTTGTAAAAAGATATTCGCTTATGAAATAAAAACACATTCTAAACAGTCTTTTGCCATTCTAATGCCATTATCTGCATTGTAGGGCTATAGTAAGGTTGCTGGCTTGAAATTTAGCACTTGTAAAAAGATATTCGCTTATGAAATAAAAACACATTCTAAACAGTCTTTTGCCATTCTAATGCCATTATCTGCATTGTAGGGCTATTTAGACTGTCTTAGTAAGGTTGCTGGCTTGAAATTTAGCACTTGTAAAAAGATATTCGCTTATGAAATAAAAACACATTCTAAACAGTCTTTTGCCATTCTAATGCCATTATCTGCATTGTAGGGCTATAGTAAGGTTGCAGGCTTGAAATTTAGCACTTGTAAAAAGATATTCGCTTATGAAATAAAAACACATTCTAAACAGTATTTTGCCATTCTAATGCCATTATCTGCATTGTAGGGCTATAGTAAGGTTGCAGGCTTGAAATTTAGCACTTGTAAAAAGATATTCGCTTATGAAATAAAAACACATTCTAAACAGTCTTTTGCCATTCTAATGCCATTATCTGCATTGTAGGGCTATTTAGACTGTCTTAGTAAGGTTGCTGGCTTGAAATTTAGCACTTGTAAAAAGATATTCGCTTATGAAATAAAAACACATTCTAAACAGTCTTTTGCCATTCTAATGCCATTATCTGCATTGTAGGGCTATTTAGACTGTCTTAGTAAGGTTGCTGGCTTGAAATTTAGCACTTGTAAAAAGATATTCGCTTATGAAATAAAAACACATTCTAAACAGTCTTTTGCCATTCTAATGCCATTATCTGCATTGTAGGGCTATAGTAAGGTTGCTGGCTTGAAATTTAGCACTTGTAAAAAGATATTCGCTTATGAAATAAAAACACATTCTAAACAGTCTTTTGCCATTCTAATGCCATTATCTGCATTGTAGGGCTATAGTAAGGTTGCTGGCTTGAAATTTAGCACTTGTAAAAAGATATTCGCTTATGAAATAAAAACACATTCTAAACAGTCTTTTGCCATTCTAATGCCATTATCTGCATTGTAGGGCTATAGTAAGGTTGCAGGCTTGAAATTTAGCACTTGTAAAAAGATATTCGCTTATGAAATAAAAACACATTCTAAACAGTCTTTTGCCATTCTAATGCCATTATCTGCATTGTAGGGCTATTTAGACTGTCTTAGTAAGGTTGCTGGCTTGAAATTTAGCACTTGTAAAAAGATATTCGCTTATGAAATAAAAACACATTCTAAACAGTCTTTTGCCATTCTAATGCCATTATCTGCATTGTAGGGCTATAGTAAGGTTGCAGGCTTGAAATTTAGCACTTGTAAAAAGATATTCGCTTATGAAATAAAAACACATTCTAAACAGTCTTTTGCCATTCTAATGCCATTATCTGCATTGTAGGGCTATAGTAAGGTTGCAGGCTTGAAATTTAGCACTTGTAAAAAGATATTCGCTTATGAAATAAAAACACATTCTAAACAGTCTTTTGCCATTCTAATGCCATTATCTGCATTGTAGGGCTATAGTAAGGTTGCTGGCTTGAAATTTAGCACTTGTAAAAAGATATTCGCTTATGAAATAAAAACACATTCTAAACAGTCTTTTGCCATTCTAATGCCATTATCTGCATTGTAGGGCTATTTAGACTGTCTTAGTAAGGTTGCTGGCTTGAAATTTAGCACTTGTAAAAAGATATTCGCTTATGAAATAAAAACACATTCTAAACAGTCTTTTGCCATTCTAATGCCATTATCTGCATTGTAGGGCTATAGTAAGGTTGCAGGCTTGAAATTTAGCACTTGTAAAAAGATATTCGCTTATGAAATAAAAACACATTCTAAACAGTATTTTGCCATTCTAATGCCATTATCTGCATTGTAGGGCTATAGTAAGGTTGCAGGCTTGAAATTTAGCACTTGTAAAAAGATATTCGCTTATGAAATAAAAACACATTCTAAACAGTCTTTTGCCATTCTAATGCCATTATCTGCATTGTAGGGCTATTTAGACTGTCTTAGTAAGGTTGCTGGCTTGAAATTTAGCACTTGTAAAAAGATATTCGCTTATGAAATAAAAACACATTCTAAACAGTCTTTTGCCATTCTAATGCCATTATCTGCATTGTAGGGCTATTTAGACTGTCTTAGTAAGGTTGCTGGCTTGAAATTTAGCACTTGTAAAAAGATATTCGCTTATGAAATAAAAACACATTCTAAACAGTCTTTTGCCATTCTAATGCCATTATCTGCATTGTAGGGCTATAGTAAGGTTGCAGGCTTGAAATTTAGCACTTGTAAAAAGATATTCGCTTATGAAATAAAAACACATTCTAAACAGTCTTTTGCCATTCTAATGCCATTATCTGCATTGTAGGGCTATTTAGACTGTCTTAGTAAGGTTGCTGGCTTGAAATTTAGCACTTGTAAAAAGATATTCGCTTATGAAATAAAAACACATTCTAAACAGTCTTTTGCCATTCTAATGCCATTATCTGCATTGTAGGGCTATTTAGACTGTCTTAGTAAGGTTGCTGGCTTGAAATTTAGCACTTGTAAAAAGATATTCGCTTATGAAATAAAAACACATTCTAAACAGTCTTTTGCCATTCTAATGCCATTATCTGCATTGTAGGGCTATTTAGACTGTCTTAGTAAGGTTGCTGGCTTGAAATTTAGCACTTGTAAAAAGATATTCGCTTATGAAATAAAAACACATTCTAAACAGTCTTTTGCCATTCTAATGCCATTATCTGCATTGTAGGGCTATAGTAAGGTTGCAGGCTTGAAATTTAGCACTTGTAAAAAGATATTCGCTTATGAAATAAAAACACATTCTAAACAGTCTTTTGCCATTCTAATGCCATTATCTGCATTGTAGGGCTATTTAGACTGTCTTAGTAAGGTTGCTGGCTTGAAATTTAGCACTTGTAAAAAGATATTCGCTTATGAAATAAAAACACATTCTAAACAGTCTTTTGCCATTCTAATGCCATTATCTGCATTGTAGGGCTATAGTAAGGTTGCAGGCTTGAAATTTAGCACTTGTAAAAAGATATTCGCTTATGAAATAAAAACACATTCTAAACAGTCTTTTGCCATTCTAATGCCATTATCTGCATTGTAGGGCTATTTAGACTGTCTTAGTAAGGTTGCTGGCTTGAAATTTAGCACTTGTAAAAAGATATTCGCTTATGAAATAAAAACACATTCTAAACAGTCTTTTGCCATTCTAATGCCATTATCTGCATTGTAGGGCTATAGTAAGGTTGCAGGCTTGAAATTTAGCACTGTTAAAAAGATATTCGCTTATGAAATAAAAACACATTCTAAACAGTCTTTAGCCATTCTAATGCCATTATCTGCATTGTAGGGCTATTTAGACTGTCTTAGTAAGGTTGCTGGCTTGAAATTTAGCACTTGTAAAAAGATATTCGCTTATGAAATAAAAACACATTCTAAACAGTCTTTTGCCATTCTAATGCCATTATCTGCATTGTAGGGCTATTTAGACTGTCTTAGTAAGGTTGCTGGCTTGAAATTTAGCACTTGTAAAAAGATATTCGCTTATGAAATAAAAACACATTCTAAACAGTCTTTTGCCATTCTAATGCCATTATCTGCATTGTAGGGCTATTTAGACTGTCTTAGTAAGGTTGCTGGCTTGAAATTTAGCACTTGTAAAAAGATATTCGCTTATGAAATAAAAACACATTCTAAACAGTCTTTTGCCGTTCTAATGCCATTATCTGCATTGTAGGGCTATAGTAAGGTTGCAGGCTTGAAATTTAGCACTTGTAAAAAGATATTCGCTTATGAAATAAAAACACATTCTAAACAGTCTTTTGCCATTCTAATGCCATTATCTGCATTGTAGGGCTATTTAGACTGTCTTAGTAAGGTTGCTGGCTTGAAATTTAGCACTTGTAAAAAGATATTCGCTTATGAAATAAAACACATTCTAAACAGTCTTTTGCCATTCTAATGCCATTATCTGCATTGTAGGGCTATTTAGACTGTCTTAGTAAGGTTGCTGGCTTGAAATTTAGCACTTGTAAAAAGATATTCGCTTATGAAATAAAAACACATTCTAAACAGTCTTTTGCCATTCTAATGCCATTATCTGCATTGTAGGGCTATAGTAAGTTGCAGGCTTGAAATTTAGCACTTGTAAAAAGATATTCGCTTATAAAATAAAAACACATTCTAAACAGTCTTTTGCCATTCTAATGCCATTATCTGCATTGTAGGGCTATAGTAAGGTTGCAGGCTTGAAATTTAGCACTTGTAAAAAGATATTCGCTTATGAAATAAAAACACATTCTAAACAGTCTTTTGCCATTCTAATGCCATTATCTGCATTGTAGGGCTATAGTAAGGTTGCTGGCTTGAAATTTAGCACTTGTAAAAAGATATTCGCTTATGAAATAAAAACACATTCTAAACAGTCTTTTGCCATTCTAATGCCATTATCTGCATTGTAGGGCTATAGTAAGGTTGCAGGCTTGAAATTTAGCACTTGTAAAAAGATATTCGCTTATGAAATAAAAACACATTCTAAACAGTCTTTTGCCATTCTAATGCCATTATCTGCATTGTAGGGCTATTTAGACTGTCTTAGTAAGGTTGCTGGCTTGAAATTTAGCACTTGTAAAAAGATATTCGCTTATGAAATAAAAACACATTCTAAACAGTCTTTTGCCATTCTAATGCCATTATCTGCATTGTAGGGCTATTTAGACTGTCTTAGTAAGGTTGCTGGCTTGAAATTTAGCACTTGTAAAAAGATATTCGCTTATGAAATAAAACACATTCTAAACAGTCTTTTGCCATTCTAATGCCATTATCTGCATTGTAGGGCTATAGTAAGGTTGCAGGCTTGAAATTTAGCACTTGTAAAAAGATATTCGCTTATGAAATAAAAACACATTCTAAACAGTCTTTTGCCATTCTAATGCCATTATCTGCATTGTAGGGCTATAGTAAGGTTGCAGGCTTGAAATTTAGCACTTGTAAAAAGATATTCGCTTATGAAATAAAAACACATTCTAAACAGTCTTTTGCCATTCTAATGCCATTATCTGCATTGTAGGGCTATAGTAAGGTTGCTGGCTTGAAATTTAGCACTTGTAAAAAGATATTCGCTTATGAAATAAAAACACATTCTAAACAGTCTTTTGCCATTCTAATGCCATTATCTGCATTGTAGGGCTATAGTAAGGTTGCAGGCTTGAAATTTAGCACTTGTAAAAAGATATTCGCTTATGAAATAAAAACACATTCTAAACAGTCTTTTGCCATTCTAATGCCATTATCTGCATTGTAGGGCTATAGTAAGGTTGCAGGCTTGAAATTTAGCACTTGTAAAAAGATATTCGCTTATGAAATAAAAACACATTCTAAACAGTCTTTTGCCATTCTAATGCCATTATCTGCATTGTAGGGCTATTTAGACTGTCTTAGTAAGGTTGCTGGCTTGAAATTTAGCACTTGTAAAAAGATATTCGCTTATGAAATAAAAACACATTCTAAACAGTCTTTTGCCATTCTAATGCCATTATCTGCATTGTAGGGCTATGGTAAGGTTGCAGGCTTGAAATTTAGCACTTGTAAAAAGATATTCGCTTATGAAATAAAAACACATTCTAAACAGTCTTTTGCCATTCTAATGCCATTATCTGCATTGTAGGGCTATTTAGACTGTCTTAGTAAGGTTGCTGGCTTGAAATTTAGCACTTGTAAAAAGATATTCGCTTATGAGATAAAAACACATTCTAAACAGTCTTTTGCCATTCTAATGCCATTATCTGCATTGTAGGGCTATTTAGACTGTCTTAGTAAGGTTGCTGGCTTGAAATTTAGCACTTGTAAAAAGATATTCGCTTATGAAATAAAAACACATTCTAAACAGTCTTTTGCCATTCTAATGCCATTATCTGCATTGTAGGGCTATAGTAAGGTTGCAGGCTTGAAATTTAGCACTTGTAAAAAGATATTCGCTTATGAAATAAAAACACATTCTAAACAGTCTTTTGCCATTCTAATGCCATTATCTGCATTGTAGGGCTATAGTAAGGTTGCAGGCTTGAAATTTAGCACTTGTAAAAAGATATTCGCTTATGAAATAAAAACACATTCTAAACAGTCTTTTGCCATTCTAATGCCATTATCTGCATTGTAGGGCTATTTAGACTGTCTTAGTAAGGTTGCTGGCTTGAAATTTAGCACTTGTAAAAAGATATTCGCTTATGAAATAAAAACACATTCTAAACAGTCTTTTGCCATTCTAATGCCATTATCTGCATTGTAGGGCTATTTAGACTGTCTTAGTAAGGTTGCTGGCTTGAAATTTAGCACTTGTAAAAAGATATTCGCTTATGAAATAAAAACACATTCTAAACAGTCTTTTGCCATTCTAATGCCATTATCTGCATTGTAGGGCTATAGTAAGGTTGCAGGCTTGAATTTAGCACTTGTAAAAAG
>NW_028170144.1:0-2000 GCF_963971535.1 Notolepis coatsorum
AGGTTCCCTGCAAACATTATGAAATCCATTAGACTTCATCAAAATTATGGGCAGAGAATAATGTCAAATAATTTTTTTTTATCATTAGACCAGTCGTTTCTTAACCCTTTCACTACCACACTACAGATGGTCTGTAGTGTGGTAGTGAAAGGGTTAACCTTCTGTAGTGTGGTTGTGAAAGGATTAAGCTTCTGCAAGTTCCTGGGTCTCAGTGTGAGTGAGACCCTGTCTTGGAGCACCAACACCGCCTCAGTGATCGGAAAAGCTCAGCAACGCCTATACTACCTAAGGAAGCTGAAGCAGGCTGGCCTGCCACGAAATCTCCTTGTCAACTTTTACCATTGTGCGGTTGAGAGTGTGCTGACCTACGGTGTGTCTGTGTGGTTCTCCAGCTGCACAAAGGCAGAGCAAGAGGCTCTACAGAGGGTGGTGAAGGCGGCAGGCAGGATCATCGGGACTCCTCTACCAAACATCACCTCCGTCTTCACCTCCCGCTGCCTCCACCGCTCCAAATGTATCATCAAGGACCAGTCGCACCCAGCACATCACCTCTTTCAGCTCCTTCCCTCAGGGAGGAGATACCGGTCAATACATGCTAAGAGTACACGATTTAAGAACAGCTTTTTCCCCCAAGCAGTTAGACTGTTAAACACTCATTGACTGTCCCCTCATGTGCACCATGCACTTACCACTGCACTTGATAATCTCTGATTACCACCCATTATGCACTTTATTATTTAAAATATTCTGTTATGTACAGTGTTATGTGTTATGTGTTCATGTATGTATTATGTACTACGGTCTGTGGGAGCTCCCCTGAAATTTCGTTGTATACTGTGCAATGACAATTAAAAGTATATTCTATTCTATTCTATTTGTCGCAGTGAAAGGGTTAACCCTTTGGTAGTGTGGTAGTGAAAGGGTTAAACTGCAGTATTGACATACGATGAGGATATCAAATGTACAGTAGGCTCCTAATACAGCTCCTTCTATAAAAACTTCCTATCAGGATCCTCAATGTTTCTGGGAAGGCCTTCACTATATCAGGAGTTACATTTGGGTTGAATGAAAAGCTAATTCATGTGAGGCGCCATCTATTGGCCCAATGCTTGTTGGCCGGATAGATATAAATGGTAAATGGACTGCATTTATATAGTGCTTTTATCTAAAGTACTTTACAACATACAGTATACCTCACATTCACCCATTCGCACACCGACGGCAGAGGCGGCCATGCAAGGTGCCAACCTGCTTGCCAACTACAGAAGGTTAACCTTTCACTACCACACTACAGAAGGTTAACCTTTTACTACCACACTACAACCTTTCACTACCACACTACATACGGTTAACCCTTTCACTACCACACTACATATGGTTAACCCTTTCACTACCACACTACAGAAGGTTAACCTTTCACTATCACACTACATAAGGTTAACCTTTCACTACCACACTACATAAGGTTAACCTTTCACTACCACACTACAGAAGGTTAACCTTTCACTATCACACTACATAAGGTTAACCTTTCACTACCACACTACAGAAGGTTAACCTTTCACTACCACAATACAGAAGGTTAACCTTTCACTACCACACTACAGAAGGTTAACCTTTCACTACCACAATACAGAAGGTTAACCTTTCACTACCACACTACATACGGTTAACCTTTCACTACCACACTACAGAAGGTTAACCTTTCACTACCACACTACAGAAGGTTAACCTTTCACTACCACACTACAGAAGGTTAACCTTTCACTACCACACTACAGAAGGTTAACCCTTTCACTACCACACTACAGAAGGTTAACCGTTCACTACCACACTACAGAAGGTTAACCTTTCACTGCGACAATACAGAAGGTTAACCTTTCACTACCACACTACAGAAGGTTAACCTTTCACTACCACACTACAGAAGGTTAACCTTTCACTATCACACTACAGAAGGTTAACCTTTCACTATCACACTACAGAAGGTTAACCCTTTC
>NW_028170143.1:0-82000 GCF_963971535.1 Notolepis coatsorum
GTGACTGGCATACTGTCATGGGGCTCCACTGTGACTGGCATACTGTCATGGGGCTCCACTGTGACTGGCATACTGCCATGGGGCTCCACTGTGACTGGCATACTGTCATGGGGCTCCACTGTGACTGGCATACTGTCATGGGGCTCCACTGTGACTGGCATACTGTCATGGGGCTCCACTGTGACTGGCATACTGTCATGGGGCTCCACTGTGACTGGCATACTGTCATGGGGCTCCACTGTGACTGGCATACTGCCATGGGGCTCCACTGTGACTGGCATACTGTCATGGGGCTCCACTGTGACTGGCATACTGCCATGGGGCTCCACAGGGGACAGTAGCATTGATTTATTTTTCTGGGTCCAGATAGGTTTATCTCAGCCTGAGCTGGGGGCTGTCTGTGAGGCTTTTAATGACCTGTGAGACACGTGAACTAACTGGTCCAGGATCTGCTAATCCCCCAGGGATGAATGAATGAATGAATGAAAACTTTATTTAACAGATTGCAGAATGGGTACAATACAGTACGGCTCAATACTCACAATTGTTAAGGGGATGCAGACCAGAGAAAGACGTTTGTCTTGTTTACATCAGGGTCCCCCATTTTCAATTCATAGTGACATTTATGACATACACAACATACATGACATCATGATATTTATGGAATAGGGACATACATGACATACAGGTATATAGTACTGTTACATTTGTGACATATACGATATGCAAATATACAGTACTGTTACCCATAGATCCTGACAGAGTATATACATATGATGGGGAGGGGACTGTACATTAGGAGGGGGTGGGTGGGTGGGAGAGAAATATACATACGGTGGGGAGAGAATATATACATATGGTGGGGAGGAGACTGTACATTAGGTGGGGGTGGGGGGAGGCTGGTGTCACTCTGTGTTGCAGGCCTGGCCCACTGCAGTAGACGCTATCACCACCACCCAACACCACCACCCATCATGACGCTATCACCACCAGCCAACACCACCACCCAGCAGACGCTACCACCACCAGCCAACACCACCACCCAGCAGACGCTACCACCACCAGAACAACACCACCACTGCAGCAGACGCTATCACCACCAGCCAACACCACCACCCAGCAGACGCTATCACCACCAGAACAACACCACCACCCAGCAGACGCTATCACCACCAGAACAACACCACCACCCAGCAGACGCTACCACCACCAGCCAACACCACCACCCAGCAGACGCTACCACCACCAGAACAACACCACCACTGCAGCAGACGCTATCACCACCAGCCAACACCACCACCCAGCAGACGCTATCACCACCAGCCAACACCACCACCCATCATGAGCTGTTCCTTCACATGTGGCTATACAAGCATCAACATTTGGCACAACACCTCTATTGAATCTACGTTACTGAAAAAGAACGTTAGCCACTTGAAAATCCAAGATGAATGACATTTTTCAAGATGGCGGGCCATCAACGATACCGAAATGTACGATTCCGTCAATTTGATCTCAGTCATTAATTTTATTTAATAATAATAATATATATTTGAATTGTAGGGCGCTTTATAAGTGTGTAGCAAATCTCAAAGCGCTACATTGTAAAAGAACATAAAAGCTAGCAAGAGTGTAAAATAAAGAAAGAATATAAAATAAGCAAGACTAAAACTAAGGAGTAAAAAATGATTTCCTTCTTCTAAATACAACTCTCTTTTCATGCCTGAAAATACCATACTGGCTTTGCTTGAACAGGTTGGTCATTAGCAATGCATGTCATTTCCACGTAGAGTGGTGAGTAAGTCCGACTTCTCCATCTCTGCTCTTAATGCTGGGAAATGGACTTGTGAAATCAGTTTCAGTTCCAAATGTTACTGTGTTGACGTCAATCGGATATAACTGATAATATGAGCGTTGGATGTTATTCACAAGTGGAATAATTTGCTCAGGATTCATTCCAGAGACACAGCGACATTCCCAGTATGGCCAGAGGGCAGAGGCCCGTGTCTATGCCAGACGGAGGGATGGGTACCGAATTAGGTACTTTTAAAAGGTACCTACCGAATCACGTCGGTACTACCGAGTACTGATTCACGTGAGATCCGTCGGTGCCACATTTCGGTACTGTAAAAAGTTATTTGAAGTTTGGATAATTTTTTTTCACAACTGAGGTAGATTACATTTGTAGAGACTAAACTAAAGTACCGAAAAAAGGCACTGTTGGGTACCGGTATCTATTCAAATGTGAACGGTACCCATGACGGACACAGTCTATGCCAGACGGACACATGCCAACTGAAAGCCACACCTGGGGGATGCTGTGGAACTGAAGTATTGATTGATTGATTGATTGAAAACTTTATTAACAGATTGCAGAATGGGTACAATACAGTACAGCTCAATACAAACAACTGCTAAGAGGATGAAGACCAGAAAAATACTTTCGTCTTGTTTACATCAGGGTCCTCCATTTTCAATTCATCAGGACATTTATGACATACAAGGCATACAAATATACGGTACTGTGTAAGAAAGAGAGAACATCATAAAAAAAATCCGAAGGGGAAGAAACTGTACATTAGAGGGGGTTGGGTGGGGTGGAATTGCTTCATGTTCACGACTCGAGTGATAAGAGGTGAAATTTGAGATTTATTTGTCTATTCTGTGATTTATCATCAGGTATCTCATCTATTCTGTGATTTATCATCAGGTGTCTCATCTATTCTGTGATTTATCATCAGGTGTCTCATCTATTCTGTGATTTATCATCAGGTGTCTCATCTATTCTGTGATTTATCATCAGGTGTCTCATCTATTCTGTGAAAGCGTCACCAGTGAGAATATGAAGACAAAAGCCGCCTCAGTCGGTGAATAGATCGATCAGACAGGCACGAGGGGCAGCGGGGCCGGCTGCATTGTTTCCCCCCCCCCCCCCCCCCCCCTAATCAGTAACCATGTAAGAGTGGCCCCCATTCACGATTTTGCGAGTTCTTCTTGCAAAATCGTACTTATTTCTGAATTCGAAATTAACGTTTTAGCTCCGAAATTACTCACTGTTTGACAAATGCATCAAAACCAGTCAAAATGGACAAGCTTCTATAAAAAATAGAGGACAGGTCAATTATCCTTTGAGCATGTCCACCTCCGCCACTGTGACTGGCATACTGTCATGGGGCTCCACAGGGGACAGTAGCACTGTGACTGGCATACTGTCATGGGGCTCCACAGGGGACAGTAGCACTGTGACTGGCATACTGTCATGGGGCTCCACTGTGACTGGCATACTGTCATGGGGCTCCACTGTGACTGGCATACTGTCATGGGGCTCCACTGTGACTGGCATACTGTCATGGGGCTCCACTGTGACTGGCATACTGTCATGGGGCTCCACTGTGACTGGCATACTGCCATGGGGCTCCACTGTGACTGGCATACTGTCATGGGGCTCCACTGTGACTGGCATACTGCCATGGGGCTCCACAGGGGACAGTAGCATTGATTTATTTTTCTGGGTCCAGATAGGTTTATCTCAGCCTGAGCTGGGGGCTGTCTGTGAGGCTTTTAATGACCTGTGAGACACGTGAACTAACTGGTCCAGGATCTGCTAATCCCCCAGGGATGAATGAATGAATGAATGAAAACTTTATTTAACAGATTGCAGAATGGGTACAATACAGTACGGCTCAATACTCACAATTGTTAAGGGGATGCAGACCAGAGAAAGACGTTTGTCTTGTTTACATCAGGGTCCCCCATTTTCAATTCATAGTGACATTTATGACATACACAACATACATGACATCATGATATTTATGGAATAGGGACATACATGACATACAGATATATAGTACTGTTACATTTGTGACATATACGATATGCAAATATACAGTACTGTTACCCATAGATCCTGACAGAGTATATACATATGATGGGGAGGGGACTGTACATTAGGAGGGGGTGGGTGGGTGGGAGAGAAATATACATACGGTGGGGAGAGAATATATACATATGGTGGGGAGGAGACTGTACATTAGGAGGGGGTGGGTGGGTGGGAGAGAAATATACATACGGTGGGGAGAGAATATATACATATGGTGGGGAGGAGACTGTACATTAGGTGGGGGTGGGGGTGGGGGGAGGCTGGTGTCACTCTGTGTTGCAGGCCTGGCCCACTGCAGTAGACGCTATCACCACCACCCAACACCACCACCCATCATGACGCTATCACCACCAGCCAACACCACCACCCAGCAGACGCTACCACCACCAGAACAACACCACCACCCAGCAGACGCTACCACCACCAGCCAACACCACCACCCAGCAGACGCTATCACCACCAGCCAACACCACCACCCAGCATGACGCTATCACCACCAGCCAACACCACCACCCAGCAGACGCTACCACCACCAGCCAACACCACCACCCAGCAGACGCTATCACCACCAGCCAACACCACCACCCAGCAGACGCTACCACCACCAGCCAACACCACCACCCAGCAGACGCTACCACCACCAGAACAACACCACCACCCAGCAGACGCTATCACCACCAGCCAACACCACCACCCAGCAGACGCTATCACCACCAGCCAACACCACCACCCAGCAGACGCTATCACCACCAGAACAACACCACCACTGCAGCAGACGCTATCACCACCAGCCAACACCACCACTGCAGCAGACGCTACCACCACCAGAACAACACCACCACCCAGCAGACGCTATCACCACCAGAACAACACCACCACTGCAGCAGACGCTATCACCACCAGCCAACACCACCACCCAGCAGACGCTATCACCACCAGAACAACACCACCACCCAGCAGACGCTACCACCACCAGAACAACACCACCACTGCAGCAGACGCTATCACCACCAGAACAACACCACCACCCAGCAGACGCTATCACCACCAGCCAACACCACCACCCAGCAGACGCTACCACCACCAGAACAACACCACCACCCAGCAGACGCTATCACCACCAGCCAACACCACCACCCATCATGAGCTGTTCCTTCACATGTGGCTATACAAGCATCAACATTTGGCACAACACCTCTATTGAATCTACGTTACTGAAAAAGAACGTTAGCTACATGAAAATCCAAGATGAATGACATTTTTCAAGATGGCGGGCCATCAACGATACCGAAATGTACGATTCCGTCAATTTGATCTCAGTCATTAATTTTATTTAATAATAATAATATATATTTGAATTGTAGGGCGCTTTATAATTGTGTAGCAAATCTCAAAGCGCTACATTGTAAAAGAACATAAAAGCTAGCAAGAGTGTAAAATAAAGAAAGAATATAAAATAAGCAAGACTAAAACTAAGGAGTAAAAAATTATTTCCTTCTTCTAAATACAACTCTCTTTTCATGCCTGAAAATACCATACTGGCTTTGCTTGAACAGGTTGGTCATTAGCAATGCATGTCATTTCCACGTAGAGTGGTGAGTAAGTCCGACTTCTCCATCTCTGCTCTTAATGCTGGGAAATGGACTTGTGAAATCAGTTTCAGTTCCAAATGTTACTGTGTTGACGTCAATTGGATATAACTGATAATATGAGCGTTGGATGTTATTCACAAGTGGAATAATTTGCTCAGGATTCATTCCAGAGACACAGCGACATTCCCAGTATGGCCAGAGGCCCGTGTCTATGCCAGACGGAGGGATGGGTACCGAATTAGGTACTTTTAAAAGGTACCTACCGAATCACGTCGGTACTACCGAGTACTGATTCACGTGAGATCCGTCGGTGCCACATTTCGGTACTGTAAAAAGTTATTTGAAGTTTGGATAATTTTTTTTTCACAACTGAGGTAGATTACATTTTTAGAGACTAAACTAAAGTACCGAAAAAAGGCACTGTTGGGTACCGGTATCTATTCAAATGTGAACGGTACCCATGACGGACACAGTCTATGCCAGACGGACACATGCCAACTGAAAGCCACACCTGGGGGATGCTGTGGAACTGAAGTATTGATTGATTGATTGATTGAAAACTTTATTAACAGATTGCAGAATGGGTACAATACAGTACAGCTCAATACAAACAACTGCTAAGAGGATGAAGACCAGAAAAAGACTTTCGTCTTGTTTACATCAGGGTCCTCCATTTTCAATTCATCAGGACATTTATGACATACAAGGCATACAAATATACGGTACTGTGTAAGAAAGAGAGAACATCATAAAAAAAATCCGAAGGGGAAGAAACTGTACATTAGAGGGGGTTGGGTGGGGTGGAATTGCTTCACGTTCACGACTCGAGTGATAAGAGGTGAAATTTGAGATTTATTTGTCTATTCTGTGATTTATCATCAGGTATCTCATCTATTCTGTGATTTATCATCAGGTGTCTCATCTATTCTGTGATTTATCATCAGGTGTCTCATCTATTCTGTGATTTATCATCAGGTGTCTCATCTATTCTGTGATTTATCATCAGGTGTCTCATCTATTCTGTGATTTATCATCAGGTGTCTCATCTATTCTGTGATTTATCATCAGGTGTCTCATCTATTCTGTGATTTATCATCAGGTATCTCATCTATTCTGTGATTTATCATCAGGTATCTCATCAGAAGATTGGGCAACTGACATCTTAACCCTTTCACTACCACACTACAGAAGGTTAACCCTTTCACTACCACACTACAGAAGGTTAACCCTTTCACTACCACACTACAGAAGGTTAACCTTTCACTACCACGCTACAGAAGGTTAACCTTTCACTCCCACACTACAGAAGGTTAACCTTTCACTACCACACTACAGAAGGTTAACCTTTCACTACCACATGACAGAAGGTTAACCTTTCACTACCACATGACAGAAGGTTAACCTTTCACTACCACACTACAGAAGGCTAACCTTTCACTACCACATGACAGAAGGTTAACCTTTCACTACCACATGACAGAAGGTTAACCTTTCACTACCACACTACAGAAGGCTAACCTTTCACTACAGAAGGTTAACCTTTCACTACCACATGACAGCAGGTTAACCTTTCACTACCACACTACAGAAGGTTAACCTTTCACTACCACACTACAGAAGGCTAACCTTTCACTACAGAAGGTTAACCTTTCACTACCACATGACAGCAGGTTAACCTTTCACTACCACACTACAGAAGGTTAACCATCTGTAGTGTGGTAGTGAAAGGGTTAACCTTCTGTAGTGTGGTTGTGAAAGGGTTAACCCTTTGTCGTGTGTCAGTGAGAGGGTTAACCTTATGTATTGTCACAGTGAAAGGGTTAACCCTTTGATAATGTGGTAGTGAAAGGGTTAAAGGGATATTTCACTTTAATGGAACTTATTAGGAAAAAAGAAGAAAAGAAAAGTAATCTACAAGTAAGCTACTAAAGTGAAATATCACTTTAACGGGTGACTGCAGGTCATGCCTCTCATCCATCTTGCTCTAAAAATAATTGATTCTGTACACAAATGAAAGCAACATTTCCTAATATTCAGGAAGTGTTACTATCCCTGGTAAATGTATAGGAAACGTTGGGTAATTGACTGGTCCAGGGTCACAGACTCATGAGGTAGCCTAAACAGTTGAATGGTTGAAGGGTGTTTTTACAAAGGCTTGAATCTGAAAAGATAACAGGTTTACAGAAAATAATATGTGTTCACTGCACCTTGAGCAAGAATTCCACTCGTGAATCTGAGATAAAGGCCACATTCAACGATAGCAACCGTTACATTATCCGATTGACGGCCTATATCTCAGAACTGATTTCACAAGTCCATTTCTTAGAATTGATTCCAGAGATGGGGAAGTTGAACGCCAACACCCCCCGCACCCATGCATCATCCCCGCCGCCAGAGGCTAACTCACTACTATACTTGGAAATATGAAATGGCTGGTTCTGCTACTGATTTGCACGCATTACACCCATGTAGGCAGGCACGTTGGAACTTTAAATCGGTAGGGGGTGCGGCCTTTGAGCCGCCGCGGGGGGGTCGCCAGATGATAAAAAAAAAATTTTAATTAAAAATTCAATTTATTTTTTATTTTTTGCAGTCAGGCCACTGAACTTAGAAGCAGGCCAGGCCAGTGTTTCTAGTTGCACCAGCGCAATAGTTAGATAACCTAGGTGGGGAACAACCAGGAGATCACTGCAACTCACACAAGTTGGAGAACTATCTCTCTCTCTCTTGCTCTCACACACACACACAAAGGGAGCCGCATGTGATTGGTGGAGGCGGGACCCTTACAAAAAACTGCTAATCATTGACACATGCTAGCCTGTAATAATCCCCCCCTGAAAAATCTACTTTGCATTTGATATATTGCAATATGCCATCACACACACTGGCATTTAAAGGGTTAGAATTATAAAATTAATATGTGGTGTTATGATCAGGGCTGAAGTTGAATAAAATATTGTATTTATCAATTACAAAAAAACTGAAAATCCATAAAAATCTGTGTTGTTGCTAATCATACATATGCTAGCCTGTTTTTTAACAATAATTTGTGATGCCATCACAAACACTGGCATTTAAAGGGTACAAATAAAAAATGTCCTGCACCAGAATGCAGGAAATTAAGTCTTTGTAACAAAAAAAAATCCTGGTGAGGGACCCCCAGACCCCCTGCTTAAAAAGTGGCCTGACTGGGGCTATATTTCGCACTATAATTTCCTGGCCTGAATGATTTCCCCAGTTCAGCCCTGGTTAAAAGCCTCCAATGCGTATTAGTGTGTGTGCGTTTGAACGTTTGCATGTTTCAACCATACATTTCCATTTATTAAAAAAAAAAAAATTATGAACATTATTATTATTATTATATATATTTTTTTACCTCCTATAATAGTGGGGGTCGCAGCTCTCTGACACCGTTTTTTTTGGGTCGTGGCCTGAAAAGTTTGGGAACCCCTGGTCTAGCCTGTACCCCCCAGACATGTTGCTGGCCCCGTCAAAACAGTATCCTATCAGCCTCTCCATGGGCAGGTCGAGGCGTAAAAGTCTTTTATACACAAAAACAGCGTCTCTGCTGTTGTGTCTGGGCCGGGCATTGTAAAAACCCCAAAAGAAGTTCTGAGCTTCCAAGTTGTCATCGGCGAACTGTATATTACACGAGAATTGTTCTTTTCCAGTGAGTGACATCAGTGGTTCCGTCAGCGCTCAAGCCAAAGAATGGGCTTTTGGATGCTTTGCCTCTAATTTGTCACTGAATATCATGGGCAAACAGCTGTAAGATTTCGTTTTGGATGTTGTTGGACATCCAGTTGTCTCTCTTTTGGAGCCAATTCTTCAACTCGGGATTAGACTCGGTGCGCACTCTTTCCATCATGAGCTGCCATAACACCCCATCCCTATTTGCATCACCCCTCAGTGGAAGCCCCTGGTGCCCGAGGGGGGGTATAGGGGAACAGACTCAGTTAACTCTTCAATACCTGATGCTGAGGCTGAACCTGTCGTCTCTGTCTCTCTCTGACGTTTATCAGATTTAGTGGGACTGTCACTGGGACCGGCGGGACGTTTCGAAAATAAATTCTAAACTGGCCCCTGTAAATGTCCTAACACAACCCCCCCCCCCCCCCCCCCCAATGTACAGTAAATGACCAAGTATGGTCTCGTCAATATTCCAATGTACAGTTTTGCTTGTTCAGTTGTACAGTGTCCCCCACCCACTCCTCCTACCCAACCTCCCCCCAACCTCCTCCAATGTACAGTTTCTATGTCAAATGTATATACTCTCTTTTCTGGACTCTTTTCGTATCACAAACAGTCTGGTATGTCATAAATGTATAGATGTAGCAGTACTGTCTATCTGTATGTCATGTATGTCATATATGTTATGATGAATTGAAAATGGGGGACCCTGATGTAAACAAGACGAAAGTCTTTCTCTGGTCTGCATCCCCTTAACAATTGTGTGTATTGAGCTATACTGTACTGTACCCATTCTGCAATCTGTTAATACAATTTTCAATCAATCAATCAAGCCTGAGGGAAGGGGACAAGGGGTACTGATCCTGAAGCCGCATCTGTGCATTAGAGCAGTGCAATGTTAGCATGTAACATTATACAGGTTAGGTTAGCTAGCCATAGCAAAAGGGCATAGCTGCTGGATACAAATTCACTGGGCTCATCTACACTCATAAATTTTTTTATAGCAACAGGTAGCTGATGAATTGAAAATGGGGGACCCTGATGTAAACAAGACGAAAGTCTTTCTCTGGTCTGCATCCCCTTAACAATTGTGTGTATTGAGCTGTACTGTATTGTACCCATTCTGCAATCTGTTAATAGTGTTCAATCAATCAATCAATCAATCAATCAATCAGCTAACGTCAGCCACAAAATGTTGGCCAAGCTGTTATGGGCTTCAAAACAAGTTCTGTGAATAAATACCTTTCTTGTGAAAATACTTGGTGACTAGCTGTCAACCTTTTATTATTTTCCTCTTGCAATGCTGATAGTTTCTGAGCCCCTGAAACATGAGCTGTAGAGGACATTTTCCTGTCACTCTGACTCTGAAGGCTGCGCTGTGCGCTGCTGTGTATGTGGATGTGGACTGAACCATGCAATGAAAGAAGAGAGGGGTGCTCATATTGTCAAACAAAGTAACAAGCACCCGTTTGTTTCTTTTGTGATGTTTTTCTTTAATACAGGCAATTATACTTTTGAGTCAACTACATTAACTTACTTTAGGATAATAATAAAACCATATTAATAAAAAGATAATAATAGTGTTCTCTGGCCCCCCCCCCCCCCAGTGCTGGGCCCTTGGAATCATCCTAAGCTACCCCCCCCCAGCTACGCCCCTGCCTGCAACTAAAAACATAAACACTAAACAGTACGCCACATGCCGCCAAAAAGAAAGAAAAAAAAAAAGGCTCAACCCGCCGCAAGGCTGTACAAAGCTGGACAGCTTTGGTTTTATAAAAAGGCCAAAGACTGACGCTGTTAGTGCAGCAGCTAGCAGCGCTACTGTCACTGAAGTTGACACTGCTAGTGCTAGTACTAGTGTTAGCTCTGCTGCTCCTGTGCGCAGTGCACCTGTTATTGTTACCGCGCCGGTTGCCACTGCCAGACCCGAGTCTCCACCACTAGACCTGGACTGCGCTGCTACTCAACCACCACAATGCTGGGGTCCGAGTCAGTGGAACTTTTGGAAAAATAAATATGACTGGTTATTTGCCAAGGAGGGATGCATTGGCTGCCTTCCATGTAAAAACGCCAAGATATTGTTAAATAAATCATTTGGAGCCCATTTGGCAGAGCAGTGGATGAATGGGACTGTGACTAGCTCTCAGAGCAAGAAGTTGAGGAAGAGAATATAGTCGTCACTACTCGCTTTGGATAAAAGAGGTCAGTGGTTTGAATCCCGGCTCTTCCAGTCTGCATGTCGGTGACGTGCTGCAGTAGTTACTTTTCTTCTTGTTGTTCTAAGAAGATGCTGCTACTATTTTTCATACAGTTCTTGATTACCTGTGCACATTTGTTTATAACATTATTTATTTTGATTTATACAAGTATTTATTTTATGTTCATTTTATTATCAGATGATAATGTTACTTACTGTATCCTGATAAATGCTGCTGTTGTGCCATACAACTATTTATTTTCCATTAGATTATTTTGTTAGTTTTTGATTTCTAAGTGCAGAGACAAATAAATGTTAATTCAAGTTCATAAATTTGGTCTAATTTTTCAAATTAAATTGTTGTATTTTTTCAGATGCAAAATGCAAATAAGTAAATATGGCATTATATATCAGAGGTGAGTAAGAAAATGAACAAATATTGATGGTTAAGAATGAGCCTGAATAATGACATCACACAATAGTCTAATGCATAGGTGTCAAACTCATGGCCCGCGGGCCAAATGCGGCCCGCCACGTCATTTGATGTGGCCCCCCAAGAGCGCCGGTAAAAAAATAGCGGCGTTAAAATAATTGTGGGTTAATGCGTTAATAAAGCTTTGACA
The DNA here is from genome assembly GCF_963971535.1 of Notolepis coatsorum. NCBI lineage: Eukaryota > Metazoa > Chordata > Actinopteri > Aulopiformes > Paralepididae > Notolepis > Notolepis coatsorum. The sequence continues at coordinate 11,983 of NW_028170143.1, forward strand.
GCCTTAGTTATTACACATTCTTACACATACATGTGTGTTGAACATCTGAGGTATTGATGAAGTAACAAAGGAAAAAAGCCAAAAGCACTTAATCCTCAGACATTCTTTGACAATTTTACAGCCCAAAATACAAAAAAGATCCAGGCGGAATAGGTAACAAAGGGTTGAAGAAATATTGTCTGAACTGTCAGATGCAAGCTGGCTGTGTGACATAACCGAGCATCTCGCTCAATTGAATAAGAAGCTGTAGGGACGCAAACAAGTCCCACCCAAAACTTGACCAATATAGTTGTGAACTGAGACAACCCTTTTTGTTATTTTTGAGTACAGTTACAGTTGTGTGTTCATGCAGACACATAATAGCAATTTCATTACGAATTGAAAATGGGGGACCTTGATGAAGTAAACAAGTCGAAAGTCCTTCTCTGGTCTGCATTCCCTTAACAATTGTGTGTATTGAGCTGTACTGTACTGTACCCATTCTGCAATCTGTTAATTAAAGTTAATTAAACTATCTTCCATTAGTGGCCTCTGCAAGGTTGTGTGCAGCCATTTGTTTTTGTAACATCTGCTACATCTGTCCCACGTGTTCTTTGCAGCTCAGTTGTTAGTTCTGCCCTTCTTGACTGTGACAAAAAGGTTTTGAACAAACTTAATGTCATAGCTTGTATTTGATGATATTCTTCTTTGTTATTTACTTGAATGGTTTGATCATTGATTGATGGAGTAATATGGGGTTCTGATAAACTAAAATTATTTGTTAAAATAACATAAGCTAACATATATTTCTACATCTATGCAAATGCATATGCAATATGTATAACTTGAATAAGTAATAAATACAGAAACAACATGTTTAACAATATGTAAATGAGTAGCTACATTTATTTTACATTACATTAACATTAATACGGTCTTTGGCCCTTTGAGGGCAACCATAATGCTGATGTGGCCCTCTGTGAAAATGAGTTTGACACCCCTGTAGAGAGGAACTGAGGAGGGTAGAAAGAAAGAGAAGTCACCGCTGCTCTGTGAAAATGAGTTTGACACCCCTGTAGAGAGGAACTGAGGAGGGCAGAAAGAAAGAGAAGTCACCGCTGTAGACAACAACTGACTCAGGCTGAGGTTAGACTAGTGTATTCCTGGCGTTTTTTTATACGTTTTTGACGACGTATCATGTCCTATCTACACAGAAACGCGTTTTTTGGCGTTCTTTTGTGGATACGGCTGAAACGCAAAATTGTGTTTGCGTTTGGAGATACGCAAAAAAACGAGTCGACAAACAGCGTGTAGTCAGCACGCTAGCCGTTGTTGCGAAAACGCCCATGCGCAGTAGATACCATCTGCGTGCCCTTCCGGTGACAGCAGAGTGTGTGTGTGTGTGTGTTTGGGACAGAGCTCCGTGTCCCAAATAGCTTCAGCTACCATGTGTTGTCAAGTTATTGTTATAAGGACCCCAGTCCAAGCTACAACAGTCTGCATTCCCTTAACAATTGTTTGTATTGAGCCGTATTGTATTGTACCCATATGCAATATGTTAAATAAAGTTTACATCCATTCATTCTGCTAGCATTACCGATGGCATGAGCAGCTGGCTAACGTGAGCTATCAGGATTCAGACCCTGTTAGCTCAGAGTTCCTCTTTCAACTTAACAAGCATTAAACAAAATGGCCCAGTCATCTATTCACCTTTGTTTAATACACACAGCGTTGTCTCTAATGTTATCTAACTACTGATAGCTCGCGATATCATCAGTTTTGATGCTGGCTAAGTAGCGTGAGCTAACGTTAGCTTCTAGCCACAATGCTATATGTTATAATGGCATACTCCATTGACGTTAGCATGCAGCTAACAATGCTACAATGATACCGATCGTTTTTTAGCCTAAACTATCCGCTCTTGGTGGTCACTTGTGTTGATGTTAGTTTTGTTTCATCAACAAATGACAGGCAGAACACACAGTGAATGTATCCGTTTTGTTTATTGCACTTTTATTAGGCTTTGCTGAAAAAAGAATTGCTGCATTGAGCAAGATGGTGGCGCGGCATAGGCGCCTGCCTTGTTGACATTTTCTTTGCTGGAGCTTCCAGGAAGTGTATTGGCACATTCGTTCTGATTGGTTGAAATTGCCTTCATGTTTGCCACCTACTGCCACCTACTGCTTTGGCAGTGTACTTCATCAGTGTGCTCTGGTGACAAAAACGAAAAAAAAACGAAAGTGTGACTCGAGGCGCATGACGTCGCGGCGATACGCGGCGATGCGTATAAGAAAACAATACGAAGATGATACGAAAGGTGTAACCTCAGCCTCAATTTTGGATCTAGAATTCTTATTTCTTGTGATAATATAAATTAGATTGGGAGAGTAGCTTAATATAAGCCTAATCTACTGGGGGAAACCTTGTTTTAACCTTTGAATAGACTGCTACCTAATAAGGTATTACACTCTTATCTTATGAGCTTGTATAGCACATCTGCAGACATATTGATCTAGTGTGTAGACTATTCTCTTATAGCCAACTTTTGTCATCACGACTTTATTGTTTTACAGGATAATATACTGTACCAATACTGTAGATCTGTCTCTGGGTACTTCTTCTCTTCTCTCATTTCTGGACTCTTTTTGTATCACAAACAGTACTGTATTTGCAAATCTGGTATGTCATAAATGTATCTGTACTGTCTATCTGTATGTCGTGTGTGTCATATATGTTACGATGAATTGAAAATGGGGGACCCTGAAGTAAACAAATCGAAAGTCTTTCTCTGGTCTGCATTCCCTTAACAATTGTGTGTATTGAGCTGTACTGTACTGTACCCATTCTGCAATCTGTTAATTAAAGTTAATTAAGCTATCTTCCATTAGTGGCCTCTGCAAGGTTGTGTGCAGCCATTTGTTTTTGTAACATCTGCTACATCTGTCCCACGTGTTCTTTGCAGCTCAGTTGTTAGTTCTGCCCTTCTTGACTGTGACAAAAAGGTTTTGAACAAACTTAATGTCATAGCTTGTATTTGATGATATTCTTCTTTGTTATTTACTTGAATGGTTTGATCATTGATTGATGGAGTAATATGGGGTTCTGATAAACTAAAATTATTTGTTAAAATAACATAAGCTAACATATATTTCTACATCTATGCAAATGCAATATGTATAACTTGAATAAGTAATAAATACAGAAACAACATGTTTAAACAATATGTAAATGAGTAGCTACATTTATTTTACATTACATTAACATTAATACGGTCTTTGGCCCTTTGAGGGCAACCATAATGCTGATGTGGCCCTCTGTGAAAATGAGTTTGACACCCCTGTAGAGAGGAACTGAGGAGGGTAGAAAGAAAGAGAAGTCACCGCTGCTCTGTGAAAATGAGTTTGACACCCCTGTAGAGAGGAACTGAGGAGGGCAGAAAGAAAGAGAAGTCACCGCTGTAGACAACAACTGACTCAATTTTGGATCTAGAATTCTTATTTCTTGTGATAATATAAATTAGATTGGGAGAGTAGCTTAATATAAGCCTAATCTACTGGGGGAAACCTTGTTTTAACCTTTGAATAGACTGCTACCTAATAAGGTATTACACTCTTATCTTATGAGCTTGTATAGCACATCTGCAGACATATTGATCTAGTGTGTAGACTATTCTCTTATAGCCAACTTTTGTCATCACGACTTTATTGTTTTACAGGATAATATACTGTACCAATACTGTAGATCTGTCTCTGGGTACTTCTTCTCTTCTCTCATTTCTGGACTCTTTTTGTATCACAAACAGTACTGTATTTGCAAATCTGGTATGTCATAAATGTATCTGTACTGTCTATCTGTATGTCGTGTGTGTCATATATGTTACGATGAATTGAAAATGGGGGACCCTGAAGTAAACAAGTCGAAAGTCTTTCTCTGGTCTGCATTCCCTTAACAATTGTGTGTATTGAGCTGTACTGTACTGTACCCATTCTGCAATCTGTTAATTAAAGTTAATTAAACTATCTTCCATTAGTGGCCTCTGCAAGGTTGTGTGCAGCCATTTGTTTTTGTAACATCTGCTACATCTGTCCCACGTGTTCTTTGCAGCTCAGTTGTTAGTTCTGCCCTTCTTGACTGTGATAAAAAGGTTTTGAACAAACTTAATGTCATAGCTTGTATTTGATGATATTATTCTTCGTTATTTACTTGAATGGTTTGATCATTGATTGATGGAGTAATATGGGGTTCTGATAAACTAAAATTATTTGTTAAAATAACATAAGCTAACATATATTTTTACATCTATGCAAATGCATATGCAATATGTATAACTTGAATAAGTAATAAATACAGAAACAACATGTTTAACAATATGTAAATGAGTAGCTACATTTATTTTACATTACATTAACATTAATACGGTCTTTGGCCCTTTGAGGGCAACCATAATGCTGATGTGGCCCTCTGTGAAAATGAGTTTGACACCCCTGGTCTAATGATTAGAATGTTGTGTGATGTCATTATTACTTAGTATTAGACTAATCCTAATGAGATATTCCTCTAAATATGACTTCGAAAACAGCCACAATTCCAGGAAAAAAAATAGTAAAAAAAAAGATTCAGGGGGCCCCCATAGCTCTCAGGTGATAATTCGAACCCTGATGCCATCTACAAGTCGTTGACAACTGGAACATGCATCTATATAACTACTGTATGTGTTCTAAAGTAAACAATGGTAAACACGTTTTCCTACTACTAATGTTTCCACCATCAAAACAATAGTTTTTGTTGTAACATACATGTATTATCTTAAAATTACAAGCTGTTGTAAAACTGATTATTTTGGATCAGGCAGTAGGGGCAATTTCATTTAGCAGACAGAGAAATGACAAATATCTAAACCCACCACTAGAGCCTCTCCCTCTACATCAGGATAAATTCATTCAAATTAATTACATGGTTATCAATACTCTTTACATTCACCTGGTCCAGTGCATTGACCTTACATTCGTCAACTAACAGTTGTTCAATATACATTCAAATGTATAGTTACTCACGTATGGCACAGCATGAGGTCCACCTCATGGCAGGGAGTAGCACTAAACAGAGCTATAGGTCCACCTCATGGCAGGGAGTAGCACTAAACAGAGCTACAGGTCCACCTCATGGCAGGGAGTAGCACTAAACAGAGCTATAGGTCCACCTCATGGCAGGGAGTAGCACTAAACAGAGCTATAGGTCCACCTCATGGCAGGGAGTAGCACTAAACAGAGCTATAGGTCCACCTCATGGCAGGGAGTAGCACTAAACAGAGCTACAGGTCCACCTCATGGCAGGGAGTAGCACTAAACAGAGCTACAGGTCCACCTCATGGCAGGGAGTAGCACTAAACAGAGCTACAGGTCCACCTCATGGCAGGGAGTAGCACTAAACAGAGCTCTAGGTCCACCTCATGGCAGGGAGTAGCACTAAACAGAGCTATAGGTCCACCTCATGGCAGGGAGTAGCACTAAACAGAGCTATAGGTCCACCTCATGGCAGGGAGTAGCACTAAACAGAGCTATAGGTCCACCTCATGGCAGGGAGTAGCACTAAACAGAGCTATAGGTCCACCTCATGGCAGGGAGTAGCAATAAACAGAGCTATAGGTCCACCTCATGGCAGGGAGTAGCACTAAACAGAGCTATAGGTCCACCTCATGGCAGGGAGTAGCACTAAACAGAGCTACAGGTCCACCTCATGGCAGGGAGTAGCACTAAACAGAGCTATAGGTCCACCTCATGGCAGGGAGTAGCACTAAACAGAGCTGTAGGTCAGCGTTTCCGTTAGCCGGTAATTACCGGTTTTTGACCGGCAAAATCTGTTGAAGTCCGACTTATTTAATATCTCCGGTCTTAATGTCCGGTGAAAATAATTCCCTGAGTCTAAGCACAATTTGATTATTTGAATTGTATTAAAATAGGCTAAAATTAAATAGCCTATGCGATGAACGAAACGATCATTACATTTGTTTCCTCGTTGCTTCTAATAATGACAACGACGTTGTCAGCGAGAGCTTAGTGCTGGGTGTGCGAGTGCATGTGAAGCTGCAGAGCCAGAGAGGCAACGGCACAATGCAGTATTCCATCAGTACTCCAATTCGGCCATTTTCAGCCAATGTTGGGTGGGGGGCGCTGTTGTGCGGTTCCCAGAAAAGAGCCAATAACAGCTGAATGAGCTTCTCTGCAGCGCCATACTCTTTGCAAATAAGTTGTTGCGAGGTGGAGAGAGTCGTCACGCAAACCACGATAATGTTGCCGCCTCTCTGCTTTCTCAGTTCTTCGCTTGATATAATTAATACAAATGTCCAATATAACGGAATTCGTTAGCTCATAAAAATGTGATTATAACAGTGTCGGACCGACTGCCCACATACGCGGTCTATTTTAGTTCAAGTCAGCAGCAGCACGGAGTATCGAGGGACTTATTTTATTTGGAATATATTAATTAATGACTGTATACGCAAAAGTAGCCTAGTTTTAAGTAATAATATTATAAATCTACATGCCTTGAGGATGACATTCTTTATTCTAAACTATGACCGGAATTAATCTCATTTGTCCGGTAGATTGAAATCTTGCAGGTCACGGAGACCGACAACAATTTTTTCTAACGGAAACCCTGCTGTAGGTCCACCTCATGGCAGGGAGTAGCACTAAACAGAGCTATAGGTCCACCTCATGGCAGGGAGTAGCACTAAACAGAGCTACAGGTCCACCTCATGGCAGGGAGTAGCACTAAACAGAGCTACAGGTCCACCTCATGGCAGGGAGTAGCACTAAACAGAGCTACAGGTCCACCTCATGGCAGGGAGTAGCACTAAACAGAGCTACAGGTCCACCTCATGGCAGGGAGTAGCACTAAACAGAGCTATAGGTCCACCTCATGGCAGGGAGTAGCACTAAACAGAGCTACAGGTCCACCTCATGGCAGGGAGTAGCACTAAACAGAGCTATAGGTCCACCTCATGGCAGGGAGTAGCACTAAACAGAGCTACAGGTCCACCTCATGGCAGGGAGTAGCACTAAACAGAGCTATAGGTCCACCTCATGGCAGGGAGTAGCACTAAACAGAGCTCTAGGTCCACCTCATGGCAGGGAGTAGCACTAAACAGAGCTACAGGTCCACCTCATGGCAGGGAGTAGCACTAAACAGAGCTATAGGTCCACCTCATGGCAGGGAGTAGCACTAAACAGAGCTACAGGTCCACCTCATGGCAGGGAGTAGCACTAAACAGAGCTCTAGGTCCACCTCATGGCAGGGAGTAGCACTAAACAGAGCTACAGGTCCACCTCATGGCAGGGAGTAGCACTAAACAGAGCTACAGGTCCACCTCATGGCAGGGAGTAGCACTAAACAGAGCTATAGGTCCACCTCATGGCAGGGAGTAGCACTAAACAGAGCTATAGGTCCACCTCATGGCAGGGAGTAGCACTAAACAGAGCTACAGGTCCACCTCATGGCAGGGAGTAGCACTAAACAGAGCTACAGGTCCACCTCATGGCAGGGAGTAGCACTAAACAGAGCTATAGGTCCACCTCATGGCAGGGAGTAGCACTAAACAGAGCTATAGGTCCACCTCATGGCAGGGAGTAGCACTAAACAGACCCTAAGCTATGTCCAACATAATAAGTCACCTGAAACATCACCACCGCTACCATACTGCGGTCAAGTGAGCAGTCTTTTGCTTTTGCGTGGTCAAATCAGCCGCTCTTGTTTTTCGAGTGCGCGATTAGTTCCAGGTTTACGGTAATGCATTAAAACAAGCCTGGGACGCTGTTGTAATGAACCAACGTGACTTTTGTCACAGTCTCACAAGTAGATCTTACAGAAATACTTAATATGACATTGAATGCGCATCGAATCAATAGGACGTTTAGTCTAATCAATAGGACGTTTCGTATGTGCAGTATTATTGAACATCGAATCAATAGGACGCGCAGTATATTCGACCACTAAACTAAAGCTACAGACAATTCCACAGAGGAACACTTCCGGTGAGGATTTCAAAGTAAAGGATGGCATGTGGTTCATTTCTATTATTTCATAAGTAGTTTATTACACTGCCATGTTTGTACTTAATACTTCTCAAGACTACTTGCACAAATAATATTAACTACTTTTACTGTGTACTGTGTACTAATTTGAGTTTCAAAGTCCTTTTTATAGAACAATGAGTAATTTCGACTAACTTTGATGTGGGATAAAAACCATTTCTCCCATAAGCAGTTTATGAAACTTCCATGGTTGTACTTAGTACTTCTTAGACTACCTGTACAAATTATATGAAATATTTTTACTGTGTACTTTTTGAGTAACTTGAGTTTCAAAGTCCTCAGAATCAGCATTTTTGACTAACTTTGATGTGGGATAAAAAAAGATTTTCCCATAAGCAGTTTATGAAACTGCCATGGTTGTACTTAGTACTTCTTAGACTACCTGTACAAATTATATGAAATATTTTTACTGTGTACTTTTTGAGTAATTTGAGTTTCAAAGTCCCCAGAATCAGCATTTTCGACTAACTTTGATGTGGGATAAAAAAAGATTTTCCCATAAGCACTTTATGAAACTGCCATGGTTGTACTTAGTACCTCTTAGACTACTTGTACAAATTATATGAAATATTTTTACTGTGTACTTTTTGAGTAACTTGAGTTTCAAAGTCCTCAGAATCAGCATTTTTGACTAACTTTGATGTGGGATAAAAAAAGATTTTCCCATAAGCAGTTTATGAAACTGCCATGGTTGTACTTAGTACTTCTTAGACTACCTGTACAAATTATATGAAATATTTTTACTGTGTACTTTTTGAGTAATTTGAGTTTCAAAGTCCCCAGAATCAGCATTTTCGACTAACTTTGATGTGGGATAAAAAAAAGATTTTCCCATAAGCACTTTATGAAACTGCCATGGTTGTACTTAGTACCTCTTAGACTACTTGTACAAATTATATGAAATATTTTTACTGTGTACTTTGAGTAATTTGAGTTTCAAAGTCCTCAGAATCAGCATTTTCGACTAACTTTGATGTTGGATAAAAACAATTCTTCCCATAAGCAGTTTATGAAACTGCCATGGTTGTACTTAGTACCTCTTAGACTACCTGTACAAATTATATGAAATATTTTTACTGTGTACTTTTTGAGTAATTTGAGTTTCAAAGTCCCCAGAATCAGCATTTTCGACTAACTTTGATGTGGGATAAAAAAAGATTTTCCCATAAGCACTTTATGAAACTGCCATGGTTGTACTTAGTACCTCTTAGACTACCTGTACAAATTATATGAAATATTTTTACTGTGTACTTTTTGAGTAATTTGAGTTTCAAAGTCCTCAGAATCAGCATTTTCGACTAACTTTGATGTGGGATAAAAAAAAGCTTTTCCCATAAGCACTTTATGAAACTGCCATGGTTGTACTTAGTACCTCTTAGACTACTTGTACAAATTATATGAAATATTTTTACTGTGTACTTTGAGTAATTAGAGTTTTAATGTCCTCAGAATCAGCATTTTCGACTAACTTTGATGTGGGATAAAAAAAGATTTTCCCATAAGCACTTTATGAAACTGCCATGGTTGTACTTAGTACCTCTTAGACTACTTGTACAAATTATATGAAATATTTTTACTGTGTACTTTTTGAGTAATTTGAGTTTCAAAGTCCCCAGAATCAGCATTTTCGACTAACTTTGATGTGGGATAAAAAAAGATTTTCCCATAAGCACTTTATGAAACTGCCATGGTTGTACTTAGTACCTCTTAGACTACTTGTACAAATTATATGAAATATTTTTACTGTGTACTTTTTGAGTAATTTGAGTTTCAAAGTCCCCAGAATCAGCATTTTCGACTAACTTTGATGTGGGATAAAAAAAGATTTTCCCATAAGCACTTTATGAAACTGCCATGGTTGTACTTAGTACCTCTTAGACTACTTGTACAAATTATATGAAATATTTTTACTGTGTACTTTTTGAGTAATTTGAGTTTCAAAGTCCTCAGAATCAGCATTTTCGACTAACTTTGATGTTGGATAAAAACAATTCTTCCCATAAGCACTTTATGAAACTGCCATGGTTGTACTTAGTACCTCTTAGACTACTTGTACAAATTATATGAAATATTTTTACTGTGTACTTTTTGAGTAATTTGAGTTTCAAAGTCCTCAGAATCAGCATTTTCGACTAACTTTGATGTGGGATAAAAAAAGATTTTCCCATAAGCACTTTATGAAACTGCCATGGTTGTACTTAGTACCTCTTAGACTACTTGTACAAATTATATAAAATACCTTTACTGTGTACTTTTTGAGTAATTAGAGTTTTAATGTCCTCAGAATCAGCATTTTCGACTAACTTTGATGTGGGATAAAAAAAGATTTTCCCATAAGCACTTTATGAAACTGCCATGGTTGTACTTAGTACCTCTTAGACTACCTGTACAAATTATATGAAATATTTTTACTGTGTACTTTTTGAGTAATTTGAGTTTCAAAGTCCCCAGAATCAGCATTTTCGACTAACTTTGATGTGGGATAAAAAAAGATTTTCCCATAAGCACTTTATGAAACTGCCATGGTTGTACTTAGTACCTCTTAGACTACTTGTACAAATTATATGAAATATTTTTACTGTGTACTTTTTGAGTAATTAGAGTTTTAATGTCCTCAGAATCAGCATTTTCGACTAACTTTGATGTGGGATAAAAAAAGATTTTCCCATAAGCACTTTATGAAACTGCCATGGTTGTACTTAGTACCTCTTAGACTACCTGTACAAATTATATGAAATATTTTTACTGTGTACTTTTTGAGTAATTTGAGTTTCAAAGTCCCCAGAATCAGCATTTTCGACTAACTTTGATGCGGGATAAAAAAAGATTTTCCCATAAGCACTTTATGAAACTGCCATGGTTGTACTTAGTACCTCTTAGACTACTTGTACAAATTATATGAAATACCTTTACTGTGTACTTTTTGAGTAATTAGAGTTTTAATGTCCTCAGAATCAGCATTTTCGACTAACTTTGATGTGGGATAAAAAAAGATTTTCCCATAAGCACTTTATGAAACTGCCATGGTTGTACTTAGTACCTCTTAGACTACCTGTACAAATTATATGAAATATTTTTACTGTGTACTTTTTGAGTAATTTGAGTTTCAAAGTCCCCAGAATCAGCATTTTCGACTAACTTTGATGTGGGATAAAAAAAGATTTTCCCATAAGCACTTTATGAAACTGCCATGGTTGTACTTAGTACCTCTTAGACTACTTGTACAAATTATATGAAATATTTTTACTGTGTACTTTTTGAGTAATTAGAGTTTTAATGTCCTCAGAATCAGCATTTTCGACTAACTTTGATGTGGGATAAAAAAAGATTTTCCCATAAGCACTTTATGAAACTGCCATGGTTGTACTTAGTACCTCTTAGACTACTTGTACAAATTATATGAAATATTTTTACTGTGTACTTTTTGAGTAATTTGAGTTTCAAAGTCCCCAGAATCAGCATTTTCGACTAACTTTGATGTGGGATAAAAAAAGATTTTCCCATAAGCACTTTATGAAACTGCCATGGTTGTACTTAGTACCTCTTAGACTACTTGTACAAATTATATGAAATATTTTTACTGTGTACTTTTTGAGTAATTTGAGTTTCAAAGTCCTCAGAATCAGCATTTTCGACTAACTTTGATGTTGGATAAAAACAATTCTTCCCATAAGCAGTTTATGAAACTGCCATGGTTGTACTTAGTACCTCTTAGACTACCTGTACAAATTATATGAAATATTTTTACTGTGTACTTTTTGAGTAATTTGAGTTTCAAAGTCCCCAGAATCAGCATTTTCGACTAACTTTGATGTGGGATAAAAAAAGATTTTCCCATAAGCACTTTATGAAACTGCCATGGTTGTACTTAGTACCTCTTAGACTACCTGTACAAATTACATGAAATATTTTTACTGTGTACTTTTTGAGTAATTAGAGTTTTAATGTCCTCAGAATCAGCATTTTCTACTAACTTTGATGTGGGATAAAAAAAGATTTTCCCAAAGCACAATCTTTTTTTATCCCACTTAGTACCTCTTAGACTACTTGTACAAATTATATGAAATATTTTTACTGTGTACTTTTTGAGTAATTTGAGTTTCAAAGTCCCCAGAATCAGCATTTTCGACTAACTTTGATGTGGGATAAAAAAAGATTTTCCCATAAGCACTTTATGAAACTGCCATGGTTGTACTTAGTACCTCTTAGACTACTTGTACAAATTATATGAAATATTTTTACTGTGTACTTTTTGAGTAATTTGAGTTTCAAAGTCCCCAGAATCAGCATTTTCGACTAACTTTGATGTGGGATAAAAAAAGATTTTCCCATAAGCACTTTATGAAACTGCCATGGTTGTACTTAGTACCTCTTAGACTACCTGTACAAATTACATGAAATATTTTTACTGTGTACTTTTTGAGTAATTAGAGTTTTAATGTCCTCAGAATCAGCATTTTCGACTAACTTTGATGTGGGATAAAAAAAGATTTTTCCAAAGCACAATCTTTTTTTATCCCACTTAGTACCTCTTAGACTACTTGTACAAATTATATGAAATATTTTTACTGTGTACTTTTTGAGTAATTTGAGTTTCAAAGTCCCCAGAATCAGCATTTTCGACTAACTTTGATGTGGGATAAAAAAAGATTTTCCCATAAGCACTTTATGAAACTGCCATGGTTGTACTTAGTACCTCTTAGACTACTTGTACAAATTATATGAAATATTTTTACTGTGTACTTTTTGAGTAATTTGAGTTTCAAAGTCCTCAGAATCAGCATTTTCGACTAACTTTGATGTTGGATAAAAACAATTCTTCCCATAAGCAGTTTATGAAACTGCCATGGTTGTACTTAGTACCTCTTAGACTACCTGTACAAATTATATGAAATATTTTTACTGTGTACTTTTTGAGTAATTAGAGTTTTAATGTCCTCAGAATCAGCATTTTCGACTAACTTTGATGTGGGATAAAAAAAGATTTTCCCATAAGCACTTTATGAAACTGCCATGGTTGTACTTAGTACCTCTTAGACTACCTGTACAAATTATATGAAATATTTTTACTGTGTACTTTTTGAGTAATTTGAGTTTCAAAGTCCCCAGAATCAGCATTTTCGACTAACTTTGATGTGGGATAAAAAAAGATTTTCCCATAAGCACTTTATGAAACTGCCATGGTTGTACTTAGTACCTCTTAGACTACTTGTACAAATTATATGAAATATTTTTACTGTGTACTTTTTGAGTAATTTGAGTTTCAAAGTCCTCAGAATCAGCATTTTCGACTAACTTTGATGTTGGATAAAAACAATTCTTCCCATAAGCAGTTTATGAAACTGCCATGGTTGTACTTAGTACCTCTTAGACTACCTGTACAAATTATATGAAATATTTTTACTGTGTACTTTTTGAGTAATTAGAGTTTAATGTCCTCAGAATCAGCATTTTCGACTAACTTTGATGTGGGATAAAAAAAGATTTTCCCAAAGCACAATCTTTTTTTATCCCACATCAAAGTTAGTCGAAAATGCTGATTCTGGGGACTTTGAAACTCAAATTACTCAAAAAGTACACAGTAAAAATATTTCATATAATTTGTACAGGTAGTCTAAGAGGTACTAAGTACAACCATGGCAGTTTCATAAAGTGCTTATGGGAAGAATTGTTTTTATCCAACATCAAAGTTAGTCGAAAATGCTGATTCTGAGGACTTTGAAACTCAAATTACTCAAAAAGTACACAGTAAAAATATTTCATATAATTTGTACAGGTAGTCTAAGAGGTACTAAGTACAACCATGGCAGTTTCATAAAGTGCTTATGGGAAAATCTTTTTTTATCCCACATCAAAGTTAGTCGAAAATGCTGATTCTGAGGACTTTGAAACTCAAATTACTCAAAAAGTACACAGTAAAAATATTTCATATAATTTGTACAAGTAGTCTAAGAGGTACTAAGTACAACCATGGCAGTTTCATAAAGTGCTTATGGGAAAATCTTTTTTTATCCCACATCAAAGTTAGTCGAAAATGCTGATTCTGGGGACTTTGAAACTCAAATTACTCAAAAAGTACACAGTAAAAATATTTCATATAATTTGTACAGGTAGTCTAAGAGGTACTAAGTACAACCATGGCAGTTTCATAAAGTGCTTATGGGAAAATCTTTTTTTATCCCACATCAAAGTTAGTCGAAAATGCTGATTCTGAGGACTTTGAAACTCAAATTACTCAAAAAGTACACAGTAAAAATATTTCATATAATTTGTACAAGTAGTCTAAGAGGTACTAAGTACAACCATGGCAGTTTCATAAAGTGCTTATGGGAAAATCTTTTTTTATCCCACATCAAAGTTAGTCGAAAATGCTGATTCTGGGGACTTTGAAACTCAAATTACTCAAAAAGTACACAGTAAAAATATTTCATATAATTTGTACAGGTAGTCTAAGAGGTACTAAGTACAACCATGGCAGTTTCATAAAGTGCTTATGGGAAAATCTTTTTTTATCCCACATCAAAGTTAGTCGAAAATGCTGATTCTGAGGACATTAAAACTCTAATTACTCAAAAAGTACACAGTAAAGGTATTTCATATAATTTGTACAAGTAGTCTAAGAGGTACTAAGTACAACCATGGCAGTTTCATAAAGTGCTTATGGGAAAATCTTTTTTTATCCCGCATCAAAGTTAGTCGAAAATGCTGATTCTGGGGACTTTGAAACTCAAATTACTCAAAAAGTACAGAGTAAAAATATTTCATATAATTTGTACAAGTAGTCTAAGAGGTACTAAGTACAACCATGGCAGTTTCATAAAGTGCTTATGGGAAAATCTTTTTTTATCCCACATCAAAGTTAGTCGAAAATGCTGATTCTGAGGACATTAAAACTCTAATTACTCAAAAAGTACACAGTAAAGGTATTTCATATAATTTGTACAAGTAGTCTAAGAGGTACTAAGTACAACCATGGCAGTTTCATAAAGTGCTTATGGGAAAATCTTTTTTTATCCCGCATCAAAGTTAGTCGAAAATGCTGATTCTGGGGACTTTGAAACTCAAATTACTCAAAAAGTACACAGTAAAAATATTTCATATAATTTGTACAGGTAGTCTAAGAGGTACTAAGTACAACCATGGCAGTTTCATAAAGTGCTTATGGGAAGAATTGTTTTTATCCAACATCAAAGTTAGTCGAAAATGCTGATTCTGAGGACTTTGAAACTCAAATTACTCAAAAAGTACACAGTAAAAATATTTCATATAATTTGTACAGGTAGTCTAAGAGGTACTAAGTACAACCATGGCAGTTTCATAAAGTGCTTATGGGAAAATCTTTTTTTATCCCACATCAAAGTTAGTCGAAAATGCTGATTCTGAGGACTTTGAAACTCAAATTACTCAAAAAGTACACAGTAAAAATATTTCATATAATTTGTACAGGTAGTCTAAGAGGTACTAAGTACAACCATGGCAGTTTCATAAAGTGCTTATGGGAAAATCTTTTTTTTTATCCCACATCAAAGTTAGTCGAAAATGCTGATTCTGAGGACTTTGAAACTCAAATTACTCAAAAAGTACACAGTAAAAATATTTCATATAATTTGTACAAGTAGTCTAAGAGGTACTAAGTACAACCATGGCAGTTTCATAAAGTGCTTATGGGAAAATCTTTTTTTATCCCACATCAAAGTTAGTCGAAAATGCTGATTCTGGGGACTTTGAAACTCAAATTACTCAAAAAGTACACAGTAAAAATATTTCATATAATTTGTACAGGTAGTCTAAGAGGTACTAAGTACAACCATGGCAGTTTCATAAAGTGCTTATGGGAAAATCTTTTTTTATCCCACATCAAAGTTAGTCGAAAATGCTGATTCTGAGGACATTAAAACTCTAATTACTCAAAAAGTACACAGTAAAGGTATTTCATATAATTTGTACAAGTAGTCTAAGAGGTACTAAGTACAACCATGGCAGTTTCATAAAGTGCTTATGGGAAAATCTTTTTTTATCCCGCATCAAAGTTAGTCGAAAATGCTGATTCTGGGGACTTTGAAACTAAAATTACTCAAAAAGTACACAGTAAAAATATTTCATATAATTTGTACAAGTAGTCTAAGAGGTACCAAGTACAACCATGGCAGTTTCATAAACTGCTTATGGGAAAATATTTTTTTATCCCACATCAAAGTTAGTCGAAAATGCTGATTCTGGGGACTTTGAAACTCAAATTACTCAAAAAGTACACAGTAAAAATATTTCATATAATTTGTACAGGTAGTCTAAGAGGTACTAAGTACAACCATGGCAGTTTCATAAAGTGCTTATGGGAAGAATTGTTTTTATCCAACATCAAAGTTAGTCGAAAATGCTGATTCTGAGGACTTTGAAACTCAAATTACTCAAAAAGTACACAGTAAAAATATTTCATATAATTTGTACAAGTAGTCTAAGAGGTACTAAGTACAACCATGGCAGTTTCATAAAGTGCTTATGGGAAAATCTTTTTTTATCCCACATCAAAGTTAGTCGAAAATGCTGATTCTGGGGACTTTGAAACTCAAATTACTCAAAAAGTACAAAGTAAAAATATTTCATATAATTTGTACAGGTAGTCTAAGAGGTACTAAGTACAACCATGGCAGTTTCATAAAGTGCTTATGGGAAAATCTTTTTTTATCCCACATCAAAGTTAGTCAAAAATGCTGATTCTGAGGACATTAAAACTCTAATTACTCAAAAAGTACACAGTAAAAATATTTCATATAATTTGTACAAGTAGTCTAAGAGGTACTAAGTACAACCATGGCAGTTTCATAAACTGCTTATGGGAAGAATTGTTTTTATCCAACATCAAAGTTAGTCGAAAATGCTGATTCTGAGGACTTTGAAACTCAAATTACTCAAAAAGTACACAGTAAAGATATTTCATATAATTTGTACAAGTAGTCTAAGAGGTACTAAGTACAACCATGGCAGTTTCATAAAGTGCTTATGGGAAAATCTTTTTTTATCCCACATCAAAGTTAGTCGAAAATGCTGATTCTGGGGACTTTGAAACTCAAATTACTCAAAAAGTACACAGTAAAAATATTTCATATAATTTGTACAAGTAGTCTAAGAGGTACTAAGTACAACCATGGCAGTTTCATAAAGTGCTTATGGGAAAATCTTTTTTTATCCCACATCAAAGTTAGTCGAAAATGCTGATTCTGGGGACTTTGAAACTAAAATTACTCAAAAAGTACACAGTAAAAATATTTCATATAATTTGTACAAGTAGTCTAAGAGGTACCAAGTACAACCATGGCAGTTTCATAAACTGCTTATGGGAAAATATTTTTTTATCCCGCATCAAAGTTAGTCGAAAATGCTGATTCTGGGGACTTTGAAACTCAAATTACTCAAAAAGTACACAGTAAAAATATTTCATATAATTTGTACAGGTAGTCTAAGAAGTACTAAGTACAACCATGGCAGTTTTATAAACTGCTTATGGGAAAATCTTTTTTTATCCCACATCAAAGTTAGTCAAAAATGCTGATTCTGAGGACTTTGAAACTCAAGTTACTCAAAAAGTACACAGTAAAAATATTTCATATAATTTGTACAGGTAGTCTAAGAAGTACTAAGTACAACCATGGAAGTTTCATAAACTGCTTATGGGAGAAATGGTTTTTATCCCACATCAAAGTTAGTCGAAAATACTCATTGTTCTATAAAAAGGACTTTGAAACTCAAATTACTCAAAGTACACAGTAAAAGTAGTTAATATTATTTGTGCAAGTAGTCTTGAGAAGTATTAAGTACAAACATGGCAGTGTAATAAACTACTTATGAAATAATAGAAATGAACCACATGCCATCCTTTACTTTGAAATCCTCACCGGAAGTGTTCCTCTGTGGAATTGTCTGTAGCTTTAGTTTAGTGGTCGAATATACTGCGCGTCCTATTGATTCGATGTTCAATAATACTGCACATACGAAACGTCCTATTGATTAGACTAAACATCCTATTGATTCGATGCGCATTCAATGTCATATTAAGTATTTCTGTAAGATCTACTTGTGAGACTGTGTTCAAAAGTCACGTCGGTTCATTACAACAGCGTCCCAGGGTTGTTTGAATGCATTACCGTAAACCTGGAACTAATCGCGCACTCGAAAAACAAGAGCGGCTGATTTGACCACGCAAAAGCAAAATACGGCTCACTTGACCGCAGTGCTACCATGGTGTATTAAAATCCGACGACGCCGAGCAGCTAAAGGGGACATTTACCGAGGACCAGCACAAAGTGTGGATATATTATGATTTAACAAGTCTTATCTGTCCAGGACGATGACAACATTATTGCAGGTAAGCTAACTAGGTCATGCTGGACCTACAAAAGGCCTTCGACACTGTCAATCACACCATTCTGATTGACAAGCTAAAAGCAATTGGTTTTGATAGTTTATCAGTGAGCTGGATACAATCCTACCTGGAGGGGAGGGAACAGATGGTGGAAGTAAACGGTACACTATCCCCCCCCCTCACAGTGAGCTGTGGTGTTCCACAAGGAAGCATACTAGGACCGCTACTATTCCTAATTTATGCAAATGACATGTCGTCAGCTTGTGACTGCAACTTGTTCCTGTTTGCGGACGACTCAGCCCTGCTGGTCTCTGACAAGAACAAGTTACAGGTTGAAAAAGCCCTCAGCTCGGAACTAGGCAAAATCTGCATATGGCTCGCCGACAACAAACTATCATTACACATGGGCAAAACAGAGTCCATTCTCTTCGGTTCAAATAACAAACTCAGCAAGACCGACGGCTTCTCGGTTACAGTGGGTGACAATATTATCACAAGGAAAGATGAAATTACCTACCTGGGTTCCATCCTAGAGGCTAATCTTTCCTGTGACAAAATGGCATCCAATGTAATAAAAAAAAGTCAACCAACGAACGCGATTCTTGTACCGGATCTCCGCTCTGGTAAACAAGAATACCCTGAAGACTCTAGCAGGAGCACTCATTCAAGGGTACTACGACTATGCTTGCACCTCATGGTACCAAAGCACCTCAAAGGCACTAAAAAACAAATTACAAACATCTCAAAACAAGCTAGTCAGACTACTACTTGACCTGACTCCTAGAACCCACCTCACCCCTGCCCACTTTGACAACCTAGGATGGCTTAGAGTAGACGACAGAGTACAGCAACTTGCAATGGGCCTGGTCTACAAGATACACTACGCGACCAAGGTACCCATGTACATGTCAAAATACTTCCCAAAGGTCAGTGAATACCACGATCACAACACCAGAGGGAGCTCCACAAATCATGTAAAACCCAGATTCGGATCAAACAAGGGACTAAACACGTTTCGCAATTATGCCACATCAATGTGGAACGCCCTGCCTAAAGCTGTAAAGGAATGTGAATCACTACCCACCTTCAAAAACACTCTCAAAAAACACCTACGTGAGACTGCAATTCGAAACTGGCCCCTACAAATGTCCTAACCTAGTTGTACAGTAAATGACCAAGTAAGGCTTTGTCAATATTCCAATGTACAGTGTAAAATGTGTGTGTGTCCCCTTCCCAACCCCCCCCCCACCTCCAATGTACAGCCCTCACCCAACCCACCCCACCCAACCAACCTCCTCCAATGTACAGTTTCTATGCCAAATGTATATACACTCCTTTTCTGGACACTTTTGTATCACAAACAGTACTGTATTTGCAAATCTGATATGTCATAAATGTATAGATGTAGCAGTACTGTCTATCTGTATGTCATGTATGTCATATATGTTATGATGAATTGAAAATGGGGGACCCTGATGTAAACAAGTCGAAAGTCTTTCTCTGGTCTGCATCCCCTTAACAATTGTATGTATTGAGCTGTACTGTACTGTACCCATTCTGCAATCTGTTAATAAACTTTTCAATCAATCAATCAAACGTATTGAGCCGTACTGTATTGTACCTAGCCCCTTTCGTGACTTTCGGTTTGCAAGCCTGTGGCTTTTGTGACCGGAGTCACTTGCCCACCCGCCCCGATCACCCAGTAGCGAAACGACCAAGCGTCGTCAAGGGGCTCGCGGTGTGTCAAGAATACATCAGATCTGAATTTCAAAGATACCCAGCGTACAATATGGGTCTAACACAGCTTCACGATGGGGTCTGGAAGCTCGGAGTTGCTAATAAACAGTTTAAAACATTGTTACTCGACGAGTGGTATTTACAGACCGAACGTCCATCTCCGCCGTTGGTGTCACAGCGCATGCGCACCATGCCGCGTTCACGTTACTGGGAAGAAGCGGAAGAACCAGAGGACATCTCGTTGCTACAACTAGGAAGCCTTCACGCTTTGACTCTATATATATCTATGGATGAAACGCCCACATCCATACTTCCGCAATTCGTGACGCGAAGTGGGAGATATGGGGTCTATAAAAGAATCCCATATGTCCTAGTAGGAATTACCACTAGGAGGCTGACGTGAATGGTTTTTCCCAGTCGGAAACTGGTTCTTCCGCTTCTTCCCAGTAACGTGAACGCGGCATGGTGCGCATGCGTGCGCTGTGACACCAACGGCGGAGATGGACGTTCGGTCTGTAAATACCACTCGTCGAGTAACAATGTTTTAAACTGTTTATTAGCAACTCCGAGCTTCCAGACCCCATCGTGAAGCTGTGTTAGACCCATATTGTACGCTGGGTATCTTTGAAATTCAGATCTGATGTATTCTTGACACACCGCGAGCCCCTTGACGACGCTTGGTCGTTTCGCTACTGGGTGATCGGGGCGGGTGGGCAAGTGACTCCGGTCACAAAAGCCACAGGCTTGCAAACCGAAAGTCACGAAAGGGGCTATATTGTACCCATTCTGCAATCTGTTAAATAAAGTTTTCATTCATTCATTCATTCATCACGCTAGCTTGGATGCTAACTAACGTAATGTGAATGAATGAATGAATGAAAACTTTATTTAACAGATTGCAGAATGGGTACAATACAGTACGGCTCAATACACACAATTGTTAAGGGGATGCAGACCAGAGAAAGACGTTTGTCTTGTTTACATCAGGGTCCCCCATTTTCAATTCATAGTGATCATAGAAAACATATACGTTACCACCTAGCCACAATCTATGGTATTTCTAGGTTACCAGGTCTGCATCCCCTTAACAATTGTATGTATTGAGCCGTACTGTATTGTACCCATTCTGCAATCTGTTAAATAAAGTTTTCATTCATTCATTCATTCATTCATACCACATGGGTGGCGCACGTGAACACTTTGTGAATTATGTGAGGGTGTATCATGATGATGGTAATAGTATTTACTGGTTAGATTCTTACCTGGTGAATTCACCTCCAGCTCAAGGAGACATTCTGTCTTCGCGTGAAGAGGAAACCTTGAGAGAGAAGACACAGCTTGTTGTCCTTCGTCAGTCCTGAGTGTGTTTCTGGATGAGATCTGAGGGTGCGCTAACTTCCTCATAAGTCATAACTTCACTTTCAAAGTCTGGAGACATCAGGTCAGGGGCGGAGCTATAGGCGAGGCTGCAGAGGCAGCCAATAGGGGGTATCTGCAGAGCCGCAGAGCCAGGCTGGACGGGTTGGAGGCGGTCTGGACAAGTATTAGTGGTCTGGACAAGTATTTGCACTGCTGCGCACCATTTTCAACTTCACTTTCGTCTCGTTTACATAGGTACATAGACAGTAATGTTACATCTAGACATTTATGACATGTAATAATAGAGTAAACTTGTAAATAGACAGTAATGTTACATCTAGACATACCAGATCTAGTAATAATAGAGTAAACTTAACTTTAGTCTCAGTAACAATGTTCATAAAGTGTACATCTAGACATGATGTGTACATAGACAGTAATGTTACATCTCTAGACATACCAGATCTAGTAATAATAGAGTAAACTTAACTTTCGTCTCAGTAACAATGTTCATAAAGTGTACATCTAGACATCTATGACATACCAGATCTAGTAATAATAGAGTAAACTTAACTTTCGTCTCAGTAACAATGTTCATAAAGTGTTGAGTGCTACAGTGTAGGTTAGTTTATTAGGACAAGTGCATGACAGTAAGGTTAGTTAGGGTTAGATTTTTTTTATTTAGATAATGCAGTAGTGAGTCTTTAGTCGACGGCGAAAGATTAGACGGGATTCGGCTGTCCTAACTGGGGTGGGTAGTTCATTCCACCATTGTGGGGCAAGGACTAAGAATAGGCGACTTCTCTTTGATGACCCTCCCGGAGCTTGGATAGGAGTAGGAATAAACTGTACATATACAGCACTGTTTGAACCTGGCACACAACGTACCGGTCTTCTCCTCAGACATATAAAATCAGTTTTTCAATACAAGTACGACTCAAGACACAGAACATTAGTATGCAAAATAAAAAATGAACACAGATTTTGAGTGTGAATGAAAACTTTATTTCAACAAGATTGCAGAATGGGTACAATACAGTACGGCTCAATACACACAATTGTTAAGGGGATGCAGACCAGAGAAAGAAGTTTTGTCTTGTCTTCTCGTACTAAAAACGTGACTGTTAGCACCAGGGGCGTCAATTTGGTATGGCAAGGTATGGCACTTGCCATACCTTGGCAAAAAAAAAGTAAAAAAAAAAAAAAAAAAAAAAAAAAAATGATATATATTTTTTTTATTATGTTTTAAACAAACACATAAACATAAACATGACAACATAAAATTAGATATACAAGAATTAATTAACAGTGCACATCCAATGAAATTACCATTTAAATAAATGTAATATACAAGGTATACACCTAATACTTGCTATCTAATACCCTATACATATATGCTCTCGCTCGCTCCCCCCCCCCGGGCCCCCCCCTTGGATAATCCATCCAATTATTTACAATTTTTTATGTTGATTTAGAATTCGAATGTCAACATTATGAACGAAGCTTCGAACTATTCGGTACAGCCCTAGCATGTTTTGATATTGTCAATTATCTCACTTTTACTAGGTGACTTTTACTGTGACTAACTGAAATATGCCCAAAAAAAAGGAAAATGGACATAGGGACGTTTTTTATCAAAGGGCAGGAGAGACAAGTGATACAGGGACACAGGTAAGGTCTGGCTTAGTGATTATAACAGTGCAGTTCAGCATTCAGTAACCCATACTTTTTGTGAATGTGTTTTTGATACTACATTCTGTTGAACACACACCTCAAAACCGTACCTAAGGAAAATTGGCTCAATTGCAAGAAAAGTAGACATGTTATGATATTACATTCTGCATAATTCGTATGCAAAATATTGTGGTTCCCTGCTTTAGTCTGTTGACACATTTCTATACTAAAAATGCTTGTGTAGTCCTGTGTCATACCTAAATGTCATATAACTGAATTGTATAGAAACAACTCACCAAAAGTGACTATTGCACAACTGATTTGACAAAAAAAATCCACCAAGGGGGGGAAACCACCCCTTCACCCCCCCCCTTCATCGCCATACCTTGCCTTTTACTGAAATGACGCCACTGGTTAGCACAGAGATGGCTGCAGTTACACACAGGGCCATTTTCGTTTCATTTTCAGGGTCAGTTTCGCTTTTCAGAACGCAACGTAATGGCAGGCAAGTTAGGCCCAGTCCACACGAGCGCTGGATTTAATATAACCATGATTGTATGTGTGCAGTTGCACTGTTCGGCCACACACAACCGGGGATTTGCTACACTGCAACCCCGGTCTTTGAAAACCGGAGTCCAGGGTGAAGTTATGCGGTTTTGTGTGGGCATAGCAACCAAGGTTGGAGGGAGGGAGCAGAATTAATTATTCGATATCAGTATAATAACTGGACTTTGAGAAGTCTTTATTCATGCAGACAGACACGCAGTTAGTTGGGTCGCTGATGCGTTTGAGTCTCTGCACTCCCTCCCCCCAAGGGCAGCATCGCTCATCGGTGAACCATCACATCTAAATGCCATATGAACACAACAAAAAGTAGCTCTCATCTGTGTACCTAAAAACAGTTCTGTAGTCTTCATCGCCAAAGCCAGAGGTATGCTCTATGTATTTCGAGTCCAATAATAGAATCTCCTGTATGCGTGGCTTCAAGACCTATAATGGGTATGTAAAAATAAGCACAGCATGTCAGTCAGGTTTCTGTGGGAATGTGGATTCTGCTATTCTCCCAGAACGGCAGACATGATTAAGTTTATAAGACACGCATTACTAATTTCACTTACACATAGCACAAAGTGGTTTTCGGTCCAGGCTGGAAAGACTATTGCATGTTTCATCTTCATGTCAGCCTAATATTTATGAAACATGAGTTTGCCATTAGAGTAGGGATGTGCCATTATGCTTATTCAATTTACTAACTGAATAATTATATTTATTTCATCAATTAATTACACTTACCGGAAATGAAGGGGTTGATACTTCGGTCCTTCCAGGTAGGAACAACATACATGTCTTCTATATAAATGTCCATGTCCTGATGAGGAAAAAACAAACATGATTATTAATAGTCTGCCTTCAGTACCAAAAGTTACTTTTAAATGTGTAATTAAAAAAGAGGTCATACACGTTTCAGAGCCAGTTCACCAATGAGCTTCAGGCATGCATTTCCAATCTGCAAGAAATCACAATTAAGACATTATAGTGAACATGACTGAAACTCTCCCTTCGGTAATAAATGTTAATCTGTTAGACCATGTGACTACTCACAGTTGAATCCATATAGCTGTTCAACCCAAGGCTCCAAAACTCATCCTGTGTCAAACAAGTTTGTCCTTCCTTCACAATTATTTCTTCCGAAGGCCTCTTTCGGTCCAGGACATAACTGAGCTGAAGATAATAACCATTGTTGTGATACAGATGAGTAGTTTTACATAGAAAGTAATTATTTGTAGAAATTTGCCTACCCGTTGTTGTTGGATAGGGTTTCGGGACTTCGCCCAGGGTTGATCTGGTGAGTAGTCATTGTCCACTGGAATCTCAAGTTCTACAGGGATGGACATACACAAAAATATAAGAGAAATAGTAACAATGTTTAATAAAACTAATAGTGTAGAGGTAAGAATTACTGTAGGTAGGCATAGGTTTTTATAGGCCTGCTTCTGCTGCAGAAGCCAGGTTCTATGGTGTAATAGTTAGCACTCTTGACTTGGAGCAATTAAGAGTTCACTATTTAAGGTGGTGGGTGGCAGTTTAATATGATTATTGGACAAATCATGCATGGTTTCAGTCAAGGCGGCTAAACTTGAATTTAAGACATTTTAAGACTTTCTAAGGACCCAGGCATGCAATTCCACTTACTTATCATTGCTGGGGGCAGACCTGAACCCGCTTCAGGGAGCACACCTTGATCTGCTTCCAGTGATAGATCAAGGACTGCTTCCTGTGACACTGTAAGCAGATGACAAACACAGCTTAGTAAGGAACAGTGAACTTGATGAATGAAGACATTTATACATTATTTCCTAGATCAATTAAAAACAGGATTAATGCATTAAATATCTTTAATGCAAGTGCAAGTAGAAAATGTACCCAATACAGCCTGGTGGTAGCTGTTTATTGCCACCGCTGTCGTCCCAAATAACTTTTTGATGTTGTCCATTCGCTTCTTGTTTTTGTTGTTGTTGAAGTGTTCTAGGATGTTTCTCATCAGGAACAGATGGGTCGATGGTAGTTGCTGCGTTAAAAAGTAATTGTTCTTTCTCATTTGTGCAAACAGTTGTTCTGCAACTTGACTGTTTACATGTCCTGCAGTTTGAGGGACTATTATTATTATTATTACTAGATCTGGTATGTCTAGATGTAACATTACTGTCTATTTACAAGTTTACTCTATTATTACATGTCATAAATGTCTAGATGTAACATTACTGTCTATGTACCTATGTAAACGAGACGAAAGTGAAGTTGAAAATGGTGCGCAGTAGTGCAAATACTTGTCCAGACCACTAATACTTGTCCAGACCGCCTCCAACCCGTCCAGCCTGGCTCTGCGGCTCTGCAGATACCCCCTACTCGCCAGCGCACGGAGGGGACGTGCCCGCGCATAGACACAAGCTGCCGGCTGTAGGTGAGGCAGGCTGGAGCCAATCAGAACCCTCCCCCACAGGCCTGGTCATGTCTCTGATATGAGGAAGTGAGGAGGCTTAACCCTTTCAGAGCCGGCTGGAGGCAACATTCTATGAACAGTCAACTTTCAACTCTCCCCCCCTCTCTCTCTCTTTCTTTCACTCTCTCTCTCTCTCTCTCTCTCTCTCTCTCTCTCTCTCTCTCTCTCTTGTTGTCACTCATGCATGTGTGTGTGTGCGTGTGTGTGTGCGTGTGTGCATGTGTGTGCGTGTGTGTGTGTATGTATGTATGATGAAGACTTTATTGCAGACTCAAGGTCCATATGACACGTATAAAAACAATACAAAAACAAGGACAACAACGTAGATTAAAATTTAAAATACATAATGGCATCGATTCCAATGTTTCCACAAACCAGAGGAGTACCTTGTATCGCTTTGTTTGACATCAGTAATGGCATTCTTCGTTTTTTTTTTACTCTAATAGTCGACATATAAATGTAAACATCAAGTTCCTCAGCAGAGCATGGAAGGTGGAAGGTTATACCTGCAGTTTAAACATGTTTGCTGTGCTATAATTACACCAGAGGTGAGCAGTAATAAAGCAGAGTACAATAGGCTCTGAACAGGCTTACTTTCACATTATCTGTACACATAACATTTTCGTGCCAGCATATCAGCCTGTGCATACAGTTGGCGCTGCACATCAACATCATCACACATGTCAAGATCAGTGATGTTGTGACCCAAATATTGCACACTCTTCACCACATCTAGAGCGCAGTCAGACAGCAAGAAGGAGGGACACTTTTGCTTCTGGTCCTCCTTAGTTTTCACGATCATAACTACACTCTTGTTAGGGTTGAATTTGATATCATGTTGTATACCATACACAGAGCAGACTTTAAGCAATTGCTGTAAACCAGCACTATAGGGGGACAGTATGACTAAATCATCAGCATAGATCAGATGATTGATAAGACTCTCCCCCACCATACATCCAGTCTTACATTCTTAAGTTTTGTGGAGAGATCATCCATATATTGAACAGGAAGGGAGACTTACTCTGATAACAGTGTCTTACTCTGTTACCCACATTAAAATGAGCTGACATAGAGCATGTGTAACTCTAACGTATGTGTGTGTGTATGTGTGTCCGTACACGCACTGCATTCCAGTGTCATCTTGACTCATTAGCACACACACACACGCGCACACACACACACACCTCAGGCAACTTCAGGCAGTCGTAAAGTAACTAATTACATTTACTCCAGTTACTATATTTTAGTATACTTTTTTAAAGACATTATGTTAATACTAGTAAATACTCCTTCTACTGAGATAGAAAGAGAGAGAGAGAGAGCGAGAGAGACATAGAGCGAGAGAGAGAGACATAGAGCGAGAGAGAGACATAGAGCGAGAGAGAGACATAGAGTGAGAGAGAGACATATATAGAGAGAGAGAGAGAGAGAGAGAGAGAGAGAGAGAGAGAGACAGAGACAGAGAGACAGACAGAGAGACAGACAGAGATATCAACAAGCCTTATACAATGTTTGATACACTTGTTCCAGTAATGATCCACAGAATATTTAGTAGCAGTTGGACCTATGGTTTAGGAGATTAGTAGTTTACACATACAGTACAATGAATTTGAATGAATGAATGAATTAATGAAAAAGTTTATTTTTGAACATATGTATTCTCCATATTCCTCCAAACAAATCACAGTATCTAGCTCCATCAAACAGAACAATCATAATAAAAACAAAAATAAATTATAAACAAAAAGTCAAGAGCAATGTATTTAGTTAGTTGACATGTTCAAAAAAGGAGTAGAGGGAAGCTAAGCTTATTGATCCATACCCCCTTACATTTACATTTGTTCTTCCATAAATGTTACTAGATATAACATAATTTAGTATAATACATTATAGAATATACTTTTACTTATACTTTTAATTTGTTTTGGGTTGTTTTTGGTGCGAGATTAACGGACAGACAATTACGGTAGAATAAAATAAAAAGGTCAAGTAAAATAAAATGTAATATAAACTAAATTGAAATTAGAAGCACAATAGAATAGAATTATAAAATAAAATAGGCCAGGCCTGTACAATTGTGCACAATGTGGTCAAATACACTAATTAGAATAATTATTACAATACAGTGGGATGGAATATTTAACAGGGCTGTGCAATTGAGAAGTAATGTGCAAAAAGTATGAAAGTATGAGTTCATGGATCCCTGGGGCAAAATTGTATAGTGACTTACGGCGTAGGAGTTATGACCTTTCAAAGGTCAATATTTTTACCTTTAAGTATAGCGCTCCCATCAGGCCAGTTGGAGATGCCTGCAGTCTGCAGCGACACCCAGTCTTTACAGAAACAATGTCTGCAGACCTTCTTTTGCTAATCTCCCCACACAAAGGCAATCAACACTATCTTCACACATCAAAATACAGAATTGCTCGAGGCAATTTATGTATTCAAGTGGGCCAATCACAGTGCTTGTGGTGCCACGCTGCCCTATGTGCAGTTACAGTTTTGGAGAGGTGCACATACTGTAGGCTCTGCCGGTAGGGTTAGTTAGGGTTAGGGTTAGGGTTAGGGTTATTTAGGGTTAGAGTTAGTTAGGGTTAGGGTTAGTTAGGGTTAGAGTTAGGGTTATTTAGGGTTAGTGTTAGTTAGGGTTAGGGTTAGAGTTAGGGTTATTTAGGGTTAGTGTTAGTTAGGGTTAGGGTTAGAGTTAGTTAGGGGTAGGGTTAGTTAGGGTTAGGGTTAGTTAGGGTTAGAGTTAGGGTTATTTAGGGTTAGTTAGTTAGGGTTAGAGTTAGGGTTATTTAGGGTTAGAGTTATTTAGGGTTAGAGTTAGTTAGGGTTAGGGTTATTTAGGGTTAGAGTTAGGATTATTTAGAGTTAGTTAGGGTTACGATTATTGAGGGTTAGAGTTAGTTATAGAGTTACGATTATTTAGGTTTAGAGTTAGTTTGGTTTAGTGATATGTGTCCTATAGATGTCCTAGTTGTCTGCAGGACCCCCGCTCCCCCCCATACCCTGCCCATCTGCTCTGCAAGTGGCCGTGCGAAGTGTGGTGCTACATATTACCAAGGGCAGAGGGAAAGTCAGGCATGTTAAACCATCAATGAAACAAAGCCCAGTGTTGTCTTGACATATCAATGTGGAAATATGCAGCTCAAGGCAAGTAGGTCAATCACTGCTGCCTGGCCCTGCATCGCCCTACACACATGCCCTCACTTACATTTTGGGAGAGGTACTACATACAGGCTCTGCTACTTTGTGAAAACCTCATGAAAAGTCCTAAATCCCTTGTCCAAACGAACCGCACCATCAACACATCTGATTGATCCGCTATCAGCTCTATCTTTAATCTTTCAAAATGTTCCGTTGCTATTGCATGCACTTATCTGTGTTTCATTACACATATGAGTGCATGCTTACCAACTGTTCGCCTGTTTTATTGCAACACTACTATCACCGACATCTAAGGGAGATCCCCCCTTGAATGGCCCTTCTAAGGTTTCTCTCCTCCACATTGCCTGTGGTGCATTTTTTCCTATTGCTAGGTTTTAGTGAGTTTTTCCTTACCTTTGCGTGGGGTATGTCTGGGAGTGTTGCATTTATTTTGCATTTATTTTAAATTCTTTGGACTTTATGGTGTTTTTGTTTTGTTCTTGACTTATTGTGATGTTTCTTCTTGACTTGTTTGAATGAATGAATGAATGAAAACTTTATTTAACAGATTGCAGAATGGGTACAATACAGTACGGCTCAATACATACAATTGTTAAGGGGATGCAGACCTGAGAAAGACGTTTGTCTTGTTTCCATCAGGGTCCCCCATTTTCAATTCATATAGACATTTATGACATACACAACATACATGACATTTATGGCATAGGGACATATAGGTATTTAGTACTGATACATTTGTGACATAAGCGGTATTCAAATATACAGTACTGTTACCCCTAGATCCTGACAGAGTATATACATATGATGGGGAGGGGACTGTACATTAGGAGGGGGTGGGTGGGTGGGAGGGAAATATACATACGGCGGGGAGGGAATATATACATGCGGTGGGGAGGAGACTGTCTATTAGGAGGTGGTGGGGGTTTTGGGCATTTACGGTGGCCAGTTTCGAATTGCAGCCTCCCGTAGGTGCTCTTTAAGAGCGGTTTTGAATGTGGGCAGGGATTTACATTCCTTTACTGCTTTGGGTAGGGCGTTCCACATTGTTGTGGCATAATTGCGAAACGTGTTTAGTCCCTTGTTTGAGCCGAATCTGGGTTTAACATGATTTGTTGAGCTTCCTCTGGTGTAGTGGTTGTGGTATTCACTGACCTTTGGGAAGTATTTTGACATGTACATGGGCACCCCGGTCGTATAGTGTATCTTGTAGACCAGGCCCATTGCAAGTTGCTGTACTCTGTCGTCTACTCTAAGCCATCCTAGGTTGTCAAAGTGGGCAGAGGTGAGGTGGGTTCTGGGGTTCAGGTCAAGTAGTAGTCTGACCAGTTTGTTTTGTGATGTTTGTAATTTTGTTTTAAGCGCCTTTGAGGTGCTTTGGTACCATGAGGTGCACGCATAGTCATAGTACCCTTGAATGAGTGCTCCTGCCAGAGTCTTCAGGGTATTCTTGTTTACCAGAGAGGAGATCCGGTACAAGAATCTAGTTCGTTGGTTGACTTTTTTTATTACATTGGATGCCATTTTGTCACAGGAAAGATTTGCCTCTAGGATGGAACCCAGGTAGGTAATTTCGTCTTTCCTTGTGACAATATTGTCACCCACTGTAACTGAGAAGCCGTCGGTCTTGCTGAGTTTGTTATTTGAACCGAAGAGAATGGACTCTGTTTTGCCCATGTGTAATGATAGTTTGTTATCAGCGAGCCATATGCAGATTTTGCCTAGTTCCGTGCTGAGGGTTTTTTCAACCTGCAACTTGTTCTTGTCAGAGACCAGCAGGGCTGAGTCGTCCGCAAACAGGAACAAGTTGCAGTCACAGGCTGACGACATGTCATTTGCATAAATTAGGAAGAGTAAAGAAGACGTGTCCGGCCCATGGGGACATTAACGTGTGTTGTCGGGCCTTACAAATTAATTTCATTTGATTTGATTTGAAGCCTTAGTTTAGTAGATGGATTAAAAAAATAGCATAGGCTTACATTTTCACAAGGTTGAGCAGATGTTAGCGAACTCCTTTATCCTGTACAGGTCAACATTCCCAAGCACTGAAATGCAACCATACAGAAATGTGTACTTTTACTTTTCATACATTACATACAGTACGTTCACTTCTCAACCTCTACCGCTTTGGGAAGCTGACATCACAGTTCTGGATCGCTCCAGTTGACTGTACGTGTTGACAGGAGGATCTCTGGGTTGAAATATGGTGAGGAAGTCTTGTTGTGTGAAGAGCTGCCACAGGAAACCTCACCACCAGCACGAGAGGAACTTCTACCCTTCCTTTTCTTCATCGCTACTTTTTCTTCATCACTTCTTTTTCTTCATCACTTCTTTTTCTTCATCACTTCCTCAGTATCTGTACATTTGACTACTTTTAGTACTATTCTATCAGTGTATTATTTACTGTTACCAGAGTAATATTCTATCAGGGTATTTCTACTGTTACCAGAGTACTATTCTATCAGTGTATTATTTACTGTTACCAGAGTACTATTCTATCAGGGTATTATTACTGTTATTGATTGATTGAACATTTTATTAACAGATTGCAGAATGGGTACAATACAGTACAGCTCAATACACACAATTGTTAAGGGGATGCAGACCTGAGAAAGACTTTCGGGTCCCCCATTTTCAATTCATCAATATGACATACATGACATACAGGTAGACAGTACTGTTACATCTAGACATTTCTGACATACCAGATCTACAAATATACAGTACTGTTTATGAGTACAAAAAAAGTCTAAAAAGAGCGTATATACATTTGAGGGGGAAGAAACTGTACATTGGAGGAGGTTGGGTGGGGGTGGGGGGGGGGGGGGTTGGGTAGGCGGGGGGGGGGGGGTGGACTGTACATTGGAGGGGGTTGGGTTTGGACATTTACAGGGGCCAGTTTCGAATTGCAGTCTCCCGTAGGTGCTCTTTGAGGGTGGTTTTGAAAGTGGGTAGTGATTCACATTCCTTTACAGCTTTGGGTAGGGCATTCCACATTGTTGTGGCATAATTGCGAAACGTGCTTAGTCCCTTGTTTGAGCCGAATCTGAGTTGAACATGATTTGTGGAGCTCCCTCTGGTGTTGTGGTCGTGGTATTCACTGACCTTTGGGAAGTATTTTGACATGTACATGGGTACCTTAGTGGTGTACTGTATCTTGTAGACCAGGCCCATTGCAAGTTGCTGTACTCTGTTGTCTACTCTAAGCCATCCTAGTGTAGCAGGGTGGATTATCCCTGCTTCGTGGGAACGGTTGCTGGCAGTCAGGAGGTAGCTGGACACAGCAGAACTCTGTCTGGCTGCACCCTCGTCTTTGGGCCTGGGGCGTCGACTGGAGGCTGGTAGTGTGAGTGGATGGGGCCCGGGATTTACCAACCTGGTCTGGTACTCTGGTCTTCCTTCCCTGTCGCAGGGCGGTCAGCAGTACTCCCCAACACGCTCCCACTCCTCCCAGTCGCTCCTTAGACCCTCCCACACCTCGTGACTGAATTGTAATCAAATACTCTGAGTTCCCCCCGCAAGCAGTACCCTCCCTCAAGTGACCCTAGAAACCTTACAATGAAAAGGGGAGAGTTGGGTAGGAAGGGGTTAACCATATATATACGTTACCCACACCAAAAGAGTTAATGCAGGGCACAGGAATGGACACGCACACAGAACCCCATTCAAGTCTTTATGTTAATTGTACTGTTCAGTTACAATTATTTAATACTAGTGGCCAATTGGGCTGAAGTCCTACTATAGCCCCTGCTGTTCAACTCAATACCTCATAAACACGTATATTATGCACCCACCTCTGGGTTACTATCAGGGATAATATACTTCACGGTGTTTGACTCACCACCCACGTCTGGGTCTTCACCCTGTATAATACCTCAACAGGCTTTAATTATACGGTCAGAATAATACCTCAAAAGGCTTTAATTATAATGCACCAGGTCTGTAACTTCCCCCCTCAGGGAATGGTTAATTGAATGGGAAAATATTAATACACACACATTGTATCACGCTCAAAGAAAAGGAAATAAAACCAAAAGTGTGGGCCCACAATTACCAAAACAAAAGCCCTATGCTAATGCCGGCATGTAATGTAATGTTTGGGGTCTGCAGTTAGCAACGTTAACTTCACCCGCAGGCCGCTCCACACTGTGTAAGGTGCAATAGATCCTGGGCGCCGAAGCCCTAATGTTTACTCTACCAAAATGGCGGCCGCGCCGCTCCACCACCGTCCTGGTGGCAAGATGGCGTCGAACACTCGCGCCGCAGGTGCTAGCAGGCGGAGCTATAGCAGAGAGGCAGTGCTGGCTGAGCTGGTGCTGGGCGACCTCTGCTGGTGGTACAGAACTCCCGTGTCCTGCAGGCAGCCTGGAGCAGGTGTGCTGCTGCTCTCCGGTGCAGACAGCTGTTGACGCCCGGGCAGACTGCTTGGAGGTCCCGCACGTCTCTGGCACGCAGACTATACCGTCACTGTAACTAAGTATAACACGAGCAATGCTACTGTGATCCTTAGCCGCACGCTACCTATACCGCTCACTGTAACTAGGTATAACTCGACTGTTAGTGCCTGACTCTGCACTTATTGTTCATGTCATAACACTGGTACTGCTAGGATATCGTATCCACTAGCCAGTATTTCCTATCACCCGTCACTGTTCCACGGGGCACTCCGGCATAAAGTCAGCAACGGGGCTATCCAGAGCCCCCCCGTTAGACGTGACTTCTCGTTGTCAAGTTCACTGCCGAAGAGAACGACTTCCGCTCGCCTCCTCCCTTTATCATCTCTCAGCTCTCTCCGCCACTCTCTGCCTGCTACTGCCCCCTGCTGGTCCCGCCCGCCAGTCACAAGGGGAGACGCACTGTACAATATGAATCAATACTGTCATTTATGATCCGTATTCACATGCTCGTTGGACGGGGACGTTTGTGTCATTGTTCGTGTGAATCAATGACACTAGTTAGAATGTCTTTGTGTACAAAAAGGGATATAAACACAGTCAGCAGTTCTGAATAATATACCATATTTTCCAGACTGCTACATTTCCCCCCACTTTGAACTTGCTAAGTCCTCTGCAAGTTAACAACAAAACCACACATGTATGACAACGGTCCTGAGACCAACAGTTTCACACATCGGTTGACAATTACGCATTATGCCAACAGTTTTACACACTCCCTCCGGAGTTGGACACACTCCTGAGCACGTAGTCCTGGCGATACCGAGCGGGTAGCCGACCTCTGGTGCTCCTCTGGGGCCGGGTTCGTTCAACCCCCCCTGCGTCTGATTCTGTGCCATATTCCCTTAGACATACAGGTGCACCACTCGTCTCGTTCCCACACATCTTCGCACATGGTCTTGGAAATACCGAGCGAGTGGCTCACCTCTGTCATTCAGCTGGGCCCGGGTTTGCTCAACCCCCCACCAGTCTGACTCCGTGTCAGATTCCTCCGTCTCTGTTGGCGGGTCCTCGGCCACGGCTTCGCCCTCCGAGGCCTCTGAGGGGCCGGAGTCAGATTCCTCCGTCTCTGTTGGCGGGTCCTCGGCCACGGCTTCGTCCTCCGAGGCCTCTGAGGGGCCGCTCACAGCGCCCTCCTCGTCCCTGTCTCCGTCGTCTTCGCCGCCCTCGCCGTCCTCGCCTGAGGGGACCAACTCTACCTCTCCTCCCTCGTTCGGCGCTGCTTCAGCTGCTGCTGTAGCGGCGCTGCTGCTACACGCCCTAGGGTGCGGTTCACGAGGGTAAACGAAGGCCCCCCCCACGTCTGCTTCGGATGAGCTCCGCGCTCTCATCGGGCTCCTTCGGGAAGCTCTCGTCCGCTCTTCCGGGTCGGAGGCCGGGAAGGGGCAGATCTTGCTCCGATCTCTCTGCACGGTCCTTTCGGGGCCCCCTCTTTCGGGACGAACCGTGAACACTGACGTCCTCTTGACGTTTCCATCGCCGCTCTCTGGGCCCGGCTGGTCGCCGGCCGGCGAGCGTCTGCGGCGGTAGTTGAAGTTGCGGCGGTAGCGGCGCCGACGAGGCCCCTGGTCCGGGCCGTCCTCGCCCCCTTGACCTCCTTCCGACCTGTTCTGTCTCTTGGGTACAGACTCCGGTTCTGACCGCATCGGGATGCGCAGCCGGGCGTCAGCGCTTTCGTCTGGCCGGCCGCAGTGGTATCGAATTCTACGGCACACCACCACACCTCCCCCTCCAGACCATGGTCTGGCGGTCGCCAGGTCGGGCGACCCGCCTGCTGCTGTGTGGGTGGCGTCCTGTACTGGTGGGAGAGGGGCCTCACCGCCCGGTACTTCCGCCAGGCGTGATTCTTCCATCGCGCGGGGGCACTCGCGGCCGATATGGCCGGGCTGTTGACAGTTGTAGCAGATCAGTCTCCCATCCTCACTCCGGCGGGGTAGTCTGCGCGGGGTAGAGGGCACGTCTCTCCTCCGTCGGCTTCCGGCGAAGCCTCTCTGGGGTGTGTCTCGCTCCTGTTGAAACGCCTGGAAGAGCTGTTCCATGCGCGCGCCCAACCGCTCTTGGCCGGCGAAGAGCTGTCGGATGGACTCCTGTAGCACGGCTATGTCCAGAGGTGGCTCGCATCTCTTCACGGTGACGCCGCGTATCATGCCCCTGCCGGCACCCCCTGTGGGGGGAAGGACCATCTCCTCTTCGGACCAGTCTATCGCCGCCATCATCAATTCGAAAAACGTCCACTCCCCGTTCTCCTTTACGGACCTCTTCATTTCCCGTCGCAGCATCCCATCCTTCAGGCCTACCACAAACTGCTCCTGCAGCCGGGCGGCAGGATCCGCGACTCGTTGGGGTTCTTGGCCCTGTATGCGGCGCATCTGCTCTTGTAGATCGTAAGCAAACTCCCTCACGGTCTCGCCCTCTCTTTGTCGGCAGTCGAGGAACTCTCTCAGGCGGGCACTGACCGAGGTCTTATCTCCGTACGTCTCCTGCAGCACTCGGAACACGGCGTCCGGCTCCGGGGCGGTCCCTTCTAGCACGAAGCGCACCGTCCGTTTAGCCTCGCCTTTTAGATGCTGTTGTATGAACTCTGCCTGTTCGTCACCGGGCACTCTGCTGATCCGGAAATGCGCTTTCATGTCCTGGATCCAGTCCTCCACCAGCGGCCCTCCTCTCTCTTTTCCCCCTCCGAACTCGCTGCACTTTCGGTCCCGTTGGACGTACACGGTAGAGGGGCCGGTGCGGGGTTCGCGGCCGTCCCGGTCGAGAGCGGCTTGGGTCTTTTCCAGGACCAGCGCCTGTCGGTCCAGGAGACCGGCGAGTGTGTGGGTTCTGTTCGTCAGGGCCTTCACCTGTGCGGTCAGTTCCTCCATGCGTTCGGCCTCCTCTTTCTTCACCTCGGTGTCCAGCGCCAGTAGTGCCGCCTGCCTCCGACACTCCGCCTGCAGGTCCTCTAACTCCGCCTCCCTCTCCTGCGCGTGGTAGGCCTCCCCTTTCTGTATCAAGGTGGCGGCGGCCTGGCCCTCTCGTAGCTCCTGTAGGGTCGCCTGAGTGCGGAGGGCCTGGTCAGTCAACTCCTTCATCGCTGCGGCTTGCTGCTTTAGCAGTGCTGCCTGAGTCTGACACTGCTCCTGCAGTTGCTCAAACTTCGCCGCCATCTCTTGCGCGGCGGGGGTCTCCTTCTTTGACATTGTGGGTCTCTCTACGGGTCTCGGTCAAGGGAGTAAGTTAGGATGTTGATCCTGTTCGTGACGCCAAATGTAGCAGGGTGGATTATCCCTGCTTCGTGGGAACGGTTGCTGGCAGTCAGGAGGTAGCTGGACACAGCAGAACTCTGTCTGGCTGCACCCTCGTCTTTGGGCCTGGGGCGTCGACTGGAGGCTGGTAGTGTGAGTGGATGGGGCCCGGGATTTACCAACCTGGTCTGGTACTCTGGTCTTCCTTCCCTGTCGCAGGGCGGTCAGCAGTACTCCCC
Organism: Notolepis coatsorum; assembly: GCF_963971535.1. NCBI lineage: Eukaryota > Metazoa > Chordata > Actinopteri > Aulopiformes > Paralepididae > Notolepis > Notolepis coatsorum. The sequence goes on from NW_028170143.1 coordinate 49,277, forward strand.
AACACGCTCCCACTCCTCCCAGTCGCTCCTTAGACCCTCCCACACCTCGTGACTGAATTGTAATCAAATACTCTGAGTTCCCCCCGCAAGCAGTACCCTCCCTCAAGTGACCCTAGAAACCTTACAATGAAAAGGGGAGAGTTGGGTAGGAAGGGGTTAACCATATATATACGTTACCCACACCAAAAGAGTTAATGCAGGGCACAGGAATGGACACGCACACAGAACCCCATTCAAGTCTTTATGTTAATTGTACTGTTCAGTTACAATTATTTAATACTAGTGGCCAATTGGGCTGAAGTCCTACTATAGCCCCTGCTGTTCAACTCAATACCTCATAAACACGTATATTATGCACCCACCTCTGGGTTACTATCAGGGATAATATACTTCACGGTGTTTGACTCACCACCCACGTCTGGGTCTTCACCCTGTATAATACCTCAACAGGCTTTAATTATACGGTCAGAATAATACCTCAAAAGGCTTTAATTATAATGCACCAGGTCTGTAACTTCCCCCCTCAGGGAATGGTTAATTGAATGGGAAAATATTAATACACACACATTGTATCACGCTCAAAGAAAAGGAAATAAAACCAAAAGTGTGGGCCCACAATTACCAAAACAAAAGCCCTATGCTAATGCCGGCATGTAATGTAATGTTTGGGGTCTGCAGTTAGCAACGTTAACTTCACCCGCAGGCCGCTCCACACTGTGTAAGGTGCAATAGATCCTGGGCGCCGAAGCCCTAATGTTTACTCTACCAAAATGGCGGCCGCGCCGCTCCACCACCGTCCTGGTGGCAAGATGGCGTCGAACACTCGCGCCGCAGGTGCTAGCAGGCGGAGCTATAGCAGAGAGGCAGTGCTGGCTGAGCTGGTGCTGGGCGACCTCTGCTGGTGGTACAGAACTCCCGTGTCCTGCAGGCAGCCTGGAGCAGGTGTGCTGCTGCTCTCCGGTGCAGACAGCTGTTGACGCCCGGGCAGACTGCTTGGAGGTCCCGCACGTCTCTGGCACGCAGACTATACCGTCACTGTAACTAAGTATAACACGAGCAATGCTACTGTGATCCTTAGCCGCACGCTACCTATACCGCTCACTGTAACTAGGTATAACTCGACTGTTAGTGCCTGACTCTGCACTTATTGTTCATGTCATAACACTGGTACTGCTAGGATATCGTATCCACTAGCCAGTACTTCCTATCACCCGTCACTGTTCCACGGGGCACTCCGGCATAAAGTCAGCAACGGGGCTATCCAGAGCCCCCCCGTTAGACGTGACTTCTCGTTGTCAAGTTCACTGCCGAAGAGAACGACTTCCGCTCGCCTCCTCCCTTTATCATCTCTCAGCTCTCTCCGCCACTCTCTGCCTGCTACTGCCCCCTGCTGGTCCCGCCCGCCAGTCACAAGGGGAGACGCACTGTACAATATGAATCAATACTGTCATTTATGATCCGTATTCACATGCTCGTTGGACGGGGACGTTTGTGTCATTGTTCGTGTGAATCAATGACACTAGTTAGAATGTCTTTGTGTACAAAAAGGGATATAAACACAGTCAGCAGTTCTGAATAATATACCATATTTTCCAGACTGCTACACTAGGTTGTCAAAGTGGGCAGGGGTGAGGTGGGTTCTAGGAGTAAGGTCAAGCAGTAGTCTGACCAGTTTATTTTGTGATGTTTGTAGTCTAGTTTTTAGCGCCTTTGAGGTGCTTTGGTACCATGAGGTGCAAGCATAGTCGTAGTACCTTTGAATGAGTGCTCCTGTTAGAGTCTTCAGGGTATTCTTGTTTACCAGAGAGCAGATCCGGTACACGAATCTAGTTAGATTCTGATAGAATAGAGTTACCAGACCACTATTCTATCAGGGTATTACTACTGTTACCAGAGTACTATTCTATCAGAGTATTACTACTGTTACCAGAGTACTATTCTATCAGGGTATTACTACTGTTACCAGAGTACTATTCTATCAGAGTATTACTACTGTTACCAGAGTACTATTCTATCAGAGTATTACTACTGTTACCAGAGTACTATTCTATCAGAGTATTACTACTGTTACCAGAGTACTATTCTATCAGAGTATTACTACTGTTACCAGAGTACTATTCTATCAGGGTATTACTACTGTTACCAGAGTACTATTCTATCAGGGTATTACTACTGTTACCAGAGTACTATTCTATCAGAGTATTACTACTGTTACCAGAGTACTATTCTATCAGAGTATTACTACTGTTACCAGAGTACTATTCTATCAGGGTATTACTACTGTTACCAGAGTACTATTCTATCAGGGCATTTCTACTGTTACCAGAGTACTATTTCCCTCTCTCTCTCTTTGCATAGTCCTAGCTATGCAGCTGTGGTTGGGGCATGCTAGCACAAGAGAGAGAGAGAGAGAGAGAGAGAGAGAGAGAGAGAGAGAGAGAGAGAGAGAGAGATGCTTGTACTTGTTTAATCCTCAAGGCAAAGCATGTCCCTGTTAACACACACAAGTTGGTTTTCAGTTTTCGCTGATAATGATTGGAACGAGCGAATGAGAGGAGGAAAAAAAGAGACTTAAAAAAGAGAGGACAGAAGATGAGAGAAGAGAGGAGAGGAGAGAAGAGAAGAGAGAAGAGAAGAGACGAAAGGAGAGGAGAGAAGAGAAGATGAGAGGAGAGAAGAAGAGAGAAGAGGAGAGGAGATGAGAGGAGTAGAGAGTAGATATACGAGATGAGATGGGAGGAGAGGAGAGGAGATGAGAGAGGAGAGGAGTATAGAGAAAGGAGATGAGAGGAGAGGAGAGAGAATAGCACAGCAAGAATGTGGGAATGTTACTGTGTGTATATGTATTTCTTATCTTATGTGTATAGTTGTTATATGTTACTGTGTGTATATGTGTATAGTTGGGTGTTACTGTGTGTGTATATGTATAGTTTTGTGTCACTGTGTGTATTATGTGTATAGTTGTGTGTTACTGTGTGTATATGTGTATAGTTGTGTGTTACTGTGTGTATATGTGTATAGTTTTGTGTCACTGTGTGTATATGTGTATAGTTGTGTGTTACTGTGTATAATTATTGTGTGTCACTGTGTGTATGTGTATAGTTGTGTGTTACTGTGTGTATATGTGTATAGCTGTGTGTTACTGTGTATATTGTGTTTTACTGTGTGTGTATATGTGTATAGTTGTGTGTTACTGTGTATATGTGTATAGTTGTGTGTTACTGTGTGTATATGTGTATAGCTGTGTGTTACTGTGTATATTGTGTTTTACTGTGTGTGTATATGTGTATAGTTGTGTGTTACTGTGTGTATATGTGTATAGCTGTGTGTTACTGTGTGTATATGTGTATAGTTGTGTGTTACTGTGTATATGTGTATAGTTGTGTGTTACTGTGTATATGTGTAATTGTGTATAGCTGTGTGTTACTGTGTGTATAGTTGTGTGTTACTATGTGTATATGTGTATAGTTTTGTGTCACTGTGTGTATATGTGTATAGTTGTGTGTTACTGTGTATATGTGTATTGTTGTGTGTTACTGTGTGTATATGTGTATAGTTGTTGTGTGTTACTGTATGTATATGTATATATCTGTGTGTTACTGTGTATAATTATTGTGTGTTACTGTGTGTATATGTGTATAGCTGTGTGTTACTGTGTATAATTATTGTGTGTTACTGTGTGTATATGTGTATAGTTGTGTGTTACTGTGTGTGTATAGCTGTGTGTTACTGTGTATAATTATTGTGTGTTACTGTGTGTATATGTGTATAGTTGTGTGTTACTGTGTGTATAGCTGTGTGTTACTGTGTATAATTATTGTGTTTTACTGTGTGTGTATGTGTATAGCTGTGTGTTACTGTGTGTATATGTGTATAGCTGTGTGTTACTGTGTATAATTATTGTGTTTTACTGTGTGTGTATATGTGTATAGATGTGTGTTACTGTGTGTATAGCTGTGTGTTACTGTGTATAATTATTGTGTGTTACTGTGTGTATATGTGTATAGTTGTGTGTTACTGTGTGTATATGTGTATAGCTGTGTGTTACTGTGTATATTGTGTTTTACTGTGTGTGTATATGTGTATAGTTGTGTGTTACTGTGTGTATATGTGTATAGTTGTGTGTTACTGTGTATAATTATTGTGTGTTACTGTGTGTATATGTGTATAGTTGTGTGTTACTGTGTGTATATGTGTATAGCTGTGTGTTACTGTGTATATTGTGTTTTACTGTGTGTGTATATGTGTATAGTTGTGTGTTACTGTGTGTATATGTGTATAGTTGTGTGTTACTGTGTGTATATGTGTATAGTTGTGTGTTACTGTGTGTATATGTGTATAGTTGTGTCTTACTGTGTGTATATGTGTATAGCTGTGTGTTACTGTGTATATTGTGTTTTACTGTGTGTGTATATGTGTATAGTTGTGTGTTACTGTGTGTATATGTGTATAGTTGTGTGTTACTGTGTATATGTGTATAGTTGTGTGTTACTGTGTGTATATGTGTAATTGTGTATAGCTGTGTGTTACTGTGTGTATATGTGTATAGTTGTGTGTTACTATGTGTATATGTGTATAGTTTTGTGTCACTGTGTGTATATGTGTATAGTTGTGTGTTACTGTGTATATGTGTATTGTTGTGTGTTACTGTGTGTATATGTGTATAGTTGTTGTGTGTTACTGTATGTATATGTATATATCTGTGTGTTACTGTGTATAATTATTGTGTGTTACTGTGTGTATAGCTGTGTGTTACTGTGTATAATTATTGTGTTACTGTGTGTATATGTGTATTGTTGTGTGTTACTGTGTGTATATGTGTATAGTTGTTGTGTGTTACTGTATGTATATGTATATATCTGTGTGTTACTGTGTATAATTATTGTGTGTTACTGTGTGTATATGTGTATAGCTGTGTGTTACTGTGTATAATTATTGTGTTACTGTGTGTATATGTGTATAGTTGTGTGTTACTGTGTGTGTATAGCTGTGTGTTACTGTGTATAATTATTGTGTTTTACTGTGTGTGTATATGTGTATTGTTGTGTGTTACTGTGTGTATATGTGTATAGTTGTTGTGTGTTACTGTATGTATATGTATATATCTGTGTGTTACTGTGTATAATTATTGTGTGTTACTGTGTGTATATGTTTACTTACTGTGTATAATTATTGTGTGTTACTGTGTGTATATGTGTATAGTTGTGTCTTACTGTGTGTATATGTGTATAGCTGTGTGTTACTGTGTATATTGTGTTTTACTGTGTGTGTATATGTGTATAGTTGTGTGTTACTGTGTGTATATGTGTATAGCTGTGTGTTACTGTGTGTATATGTGTATAGTTGTGTGTTACTGTGTATATGTGTATAGTTGTGTGTTACTGTGTATATGTGTAATTGTGTATAGCTGTGTGTTACTGTGTGTATAGTTGTGTGTTACTATGTGTATATGTGTATAGTTTTGTGTCACTGTGTGTATATGTGTATAGTTGTGTGTTACTGTGTATATGTGTATTGTTGTGTGTTACTGTGTGTATATGTGTATAGTTGTTGTGTGTTACTGTATGTATATGTATATATCTGTGTGTTACTGTGTATAATTATTGTGTGTTACTGTGTGTATATGTGTATAGCTGTGTGTTACTGTGTATAATTATTGTGTGTTACTGTGTGTATATGTGTATAGTTGTGTGTTACTGTGTGTGTATAGCTGTGTGTTACTGTGTATAATTATTGTGTGTTACTGTGTGTATATGTGTATAGTTGTGTGTTACTGTGTGTATAGCTGTGTGTTACTGTGTATAATTATTGTGTTTTACTGTGTGTGTATGTGTATAGCTGTGTGTTACTGTGTGTATATGTGTATAGCTGTGTGTTACTGTGTATAATTATTGTGTTTTACTGTGTGTGTATATGTGTATAGATGTGTGTTACTGTGTGTATAGCTGTGTGTTACTGTGTATAATTATTGTGTGTTACTGTGTGTATATGTGTATAGTTGTGTGTTACTGTGTGTATATGTGTATAGCTGTGTGTTACTGTGTATATTGTGTTTTACTGTGTGTGTATATGTGTATAGTTGTGTGTTACTGTGTGTATATGTGTATAGTTGTGTGTTACTGTGTATAATTATTGTGTGTTACTGTGTGTATATGTGTATAGTTGTGTGTTACTGTGTGTATATGTGTATAGCTGTGTGTTACTGTGTATATTGTGTTTTACTGTGTGTGTATATGTGTATAGTTGTGTGTTACTGTGTGTATATGTGTATAGTTGTGTGTTACTGTGTGTATATGTGTATAGTTGTGTGTTACTGTGTGTATATGTGTATAGCTGTGTGTTACTGTGTATATTGTGTTTTACTGTGTGTGTATATGTGTATAGTTGTGTGTTACTGTGTGTATATATGTATAGCTGTGTGTTACTGTGTGTATATGTGTATAGTTGTGTGTTACTGTGTATATGTGTATAGTTGTGTGTTACTGTGTGTATATGTGTAATTGTGTATAGCTGTGTGTTTGTTACGACCCCTGTGTGTCTAAGGGTAAAGGGCTGTAACATAACAGTTGGTTGACAGAAAAGATGGACCACGTTTGTAAACAACAATGATATTTATTGAAAGATGCAAAGGAAGCACATGTAGCTCAGGGGTGAGCCCAGGCCAAAACAACAAAACAAACACCACTATACTCCAAATAAACACAATCTAATCTATGGTAAAAGAGATTACATTACCTAAACTACTCTTACCTAACCAAAACAGGAGAAAACAATGTCCAAAGGAAATGGCAGCTCACCCCATCTGTGCTTCCTGAGAAAGAGAGAAAAACACATTAATTATACAGAAACAAAAGCAGAATATATACAAAAATAAACTATAACTTAACAATGCTCTCTCTGTGGCCATACACACACACAAGGAAATTACTGCCAAGCACCAAAGGCCAATAAACAAGATGCAATATTGTCAAAGTACAGGTTTACCAAAATCACCACATGCCTAGCCTCATGCCAGAGAGAGAGAAAGACTGAAGGGAGAAAGCCATGTTTTAACAGGTGTGGGGTGATCCATGATTGGGGGGTGTGGATTGAGTGTTAGAGTCTGGAAAGCCAACCACCAATCACTGCTGTGTTGCAATAATGGAAGGATTGGCCTGGCAGGGACCAATGGGGAAGGGAACAATGGCTGGAGGGAGGAAACAAAATGGAGAACACACACACATGGAGACACACACTGGGGAATATATACATTGGGATGTAACAGTGTTACTGTGTGTATATGTGTATAGTTGTGTGTTACTATGTGTATATGTGTATAGTTTTGTGTCACTGTGTGTATATGTGTATAGTTGTGTGTTACTGTGTATATGTGTATTATTGTGTGTTACTGTGTGTATATGTGTATAGTTGTGTGTTACTGTGTGTATAGCTGTGTGTTACTGTGTATAATTATTGTGTTTTACTGTGTGTGTATGTGTATAGCTGTGTGTTACTGTGTGTATATGTGTATAGCTGTGTGTTACTGTGTATAATTATTGTGTTTTACTGTGTGTGTATATGTGTATAGATGTGTGTTACTGTGTGTATAGCTGTGTGTTACTGTGTATAATTATTGTGTGTTACTGTGTGTATATGTGTATAGTTGTGTGTTACTGTGTGTATATGTGTATAGCTGTGTGTTACTGTGTATATTGTGTTTTACTGTGTGTGTATATGTGTATAGTTGTGTGTTACTGTGTGTATATGTGTATAGTTGTGTGTTACTGTGTATAATTATTGTGTGTTACTGTGTGTATATGTGTATAGTTGTGTGTTACTGTGTGTATATGTGTATAGCTGTGTGTTACTGTGTATATTGTGTTTTACTGTGTGTGTATATGTGTATAGTTGTGTGTTACTGTGTGTATATGTGTATAGTTGTGTGTTACTGTGTGTATATGTGTATAGTTGTGTGTTACTGTGTGTATATGTGTATAGCTGTGTGTTACTGTGTATATTGTGTTTTACTGTGTGTGTATATGTGTATAGTTGTGTGTTACTGTGTGTATATATGTATAGCTGTGTGTTACTGTGTGTATATGTGTATAGTTGTGTGTTACTGTGTATATGTGTATAGTTGTGTGTTACTGTGTGTATATGTGTAATTGTGTATAGCTGTGTGTTACTGTGTGTATATGTGTATAGTTGTGTGTTACTATGTGTATATGTGTATAGTTTTGTGTCACTGTGTGTATATGTGTATAGTTGTGTGTTACTGTGTATATGTGTATTGTTGTGTGTTACTGTGTGTATATGTGTATAGTTGTTGTGTGTTACTGTATGTATATGTATATATCTGTGTGTTACTGTGTATAATTATTGTGTGTTACTGTGTGTATAGCTGTGTGTTACTGTGTATAATTATTGTGTTACTGTGTGTATATGTGTATAGTTGTTGTGTGTTACTGTATGTATATGTATATATCTGTGTGTTACTGTGTATAATTATTGTGTGTTACTGTGTGTATATGTGTATAGTTGTGTGTTACTGTGTATATGTGTATTGTTGTGTGTTACTGTGTGTACATGTGTATAGTTGTTGTGTGTTACTGTATGTATATGTATATATCTGTGTGTTACTGTGTATAATTATTGTGTGTTACTGTGTGTATATGTGTATAGCTGTGTGTTACTGTGTATAATTATTGTGTTACTGTGTGTATATGTGTATAGTTGTGTGTTACTGTGTGTGTATAGCTGTGTGTTACTGTGTATAATTATTGTGTTTTACTGTGTGTATATGTGTATTGTTGTGTGTTACTGTGTGTATATGTGTATAGTTGTTGTGTGTTACTGTATGTATATGTATATATCTGTGTGTTACTGTGTATAATTATTGTGTGTTACTGTGTGTATATGTTTACTTACTGTGTATAATTATTGTGTGTTACTGTGTGTATATGTGTATAGTTGTGTCTTACTGTGTGTGTATAGCTGTGTGTTACTGTGTATAATTATTGTGTTTTACTGTGTGTATATGTGTATAGCTGTGTGTTACTGTGTGTATATGTGTATAGCTGTGTGTTACTGTGTATAATTATTGTGTTTTACTGTGTGTGTATATGTGTATAGTTGTGTGTTACTGTGTGTATAGCTGTGTGTTACTGTGTATAATTATTGTGTGATACTGTGTGTATATGTGTATAGTTGTGTGTTACTGTGTGTATATGTGTATAGCTGTGTGTTACTGTGTATATTGTGTTTTACTGTGTGTGTATATATGTATAGTTGTGTGTTACTGTGTGTATATGTGTATAGTTGTGTGTTACTGTGTGTATATGTGTATAGCTGTGTGTTACTGTGTATATTGTGTTTTACTGTGTGTGTGTATATGTGTATAGTTGTGTGTTACTGTGTGTATGTGTATAGCTGTGTGTTACTGTGTGTATATGTGTATAGTTGTGTGTTACTGTGTGTATATGTGTATAGATGTGTGTCACTGTGTGCATGTGTATAGCTGTGTGTTACTGTGTGTATATGTGTATAGTTGTGAACTCCACTGCTGATGTCTTTCTCATTTCTTGTTTTGCAAAAGAAAATGTTCCACCACACACACACACACACACACACACACACACACGCACACACTTCCTGTATCTAACGGTAGACTTCCTGACTCAAGTCAAGAGAATGAAGCCAACGGAGGAGAGGAAGTGGTCACAAACACAAACACACACACACACACACACACACACACACACACACACACACACACACACACACACACACACACACACACACACACACACACACACACACACACACACACTTCCACAAGAAGACACTTTGAGACATGCAGCTAATGTATTGACGTGTGTTTCAACTTGCTGGCTCACTGACACTGTGTCACAGTTGACCTTATATGGTAAAGAAGGAGGGAAGAGGAGATGAGTGAAAGAGAATGCTTTTCTTTGCAAACATGCATATCAATACAGCTGATAACCATTACAAATGAACAGAGACACACACACACCCACATACATATGGACAGACAGACAGAAAGAAACACACACACACACATACAGACAGAGAGAGACAGACAGACACACACAGACATACAGAGACACACACACACACACAGACATAATAGAGAGACACACACACACAGACATAATAGAGAGACAGACAGAGAGATAATTTCAATAACAGTCACCACAAAACTTCTACATCCTCTCTATCTCTATATCTATCTCTGTCTCTCTCACTGTCTATCTATCTATCTATCTATCTATCTATCTATCTATCTATCTATCTATCTATCTATCTATCTATCTATCTATCTATCTATCTATCTATATCTCTCTATGCCATATAACTTATTTGCCTGCACTGAACCCATCCTAACTATTTAGGAGCGGTGGTTCAGCCACAGTCAACAGTCGTGGTTATTTGAGATTATGATAAGGTCACAGGTTCAATCCCTGTTACAGTAAATGTGTCCTTGAGCAAGGCACTGAACCCCTACCTGTTAAGGGGTCCTGCCCTCTGACCTCTCTGAATACATGTGTGTGTCTGTGTGTGTGTGTCTACAAGTGTAGATATAGTGTACTTGTATTCGGAAGTCTTGGCCATGAATATAAATGCACCATGAGCGGTCTGAGAACTGCTGCAATGTCAAAGAGATAAGCCAAACAAATTGCCATATATTGCTCTGTCTCAGCTATTATTGGCAGCTTAGTTGCGTGGAGAAGGAGGTGCTACTGTATGTGTACCCTTAACACTTTGGTTGCCAACAACGAGATCACTCGTCCTAACTCGCCATGCGTTGGTTGCCAATAACAAGTTTTCTCGTTATTTAATCGTTATTTCTTTTATTAGTGATATCCATAAATGTTTCATCCATCCAGCCTGACGTTATCATTGGGAATGGCTCTGAGCTCGAAAAGGGCAAATACCGCCCCCTATCGTCTCCCGGATGGTATTGCACATCATTGGATTGGAGTCGATGGGACTTGCATCAGAAAAAAGAACTCCGGTCCACATTTTACTTCTGGGGCATGCAACCTGATACTAGTGCATTCATTGAGGGGACTTGGAAGCAGCATTGATTATCTGTTTCGGAGTATAACGTTGGATCAATAAACGCGATCAATATTTGGAATGGCGATCAGGAATTGGATTCATCTTTTTGCAGAACATCTGATCTGAGGTAAGGACTCTATGTTACCAGTTTTGGGTTAATCTGAGTTTTTTTTCACAGCGTTCATAACGTGTGTGTGTGTGTGTGGCGTTAGGCGCTGAGTGCTGCACGAATAAATTATTTTCAGCCCGCTTTTGTATCGTGCATAAGAACACAAATACTCTTGATAATCTAGCGTTTATTTGAAAACGATTCATAAATCAGCCGGAAATTGACAACGTGTTTTGTGTATTCCAGTAAATGGCTATTATCGCGGAATATTTTTTTCTTTCTAGAAATCTCCAAAACTATACTCGTATTCAAAACGGTATAAAACGGAAATGTACTGATGAAAAAACAATCCGTTTCATACATGTTGACTGCAAGCAAGTCATTGATAAGCGACGGGTGTATTAGACCCATAGCCATAATTTAAGATATAGTTTAATCGCTCGCAAATGTGCTCGTCCTCCCATTGATTAACGTGCTGGCATCCAAGCGATAATTCGTCATATCCGGCCGGCACACAATGTGTTAAAGGAACACTCCAACATTTTGGGAAATTAGCTTATTTGCCATCTACCCTGGGCCCAGTTGTTCAAAAGTAATCCGATCGGATTTCGGATAACAGATTTGATCAAATCTTGAAAATGGGTTGTTCAAAAGAAAAAAAGGATTCTGAAATCGGATTGGATTACGTAATCAAATCTTGGTTTTGATCCGGATCAAACCTTCAGTATGCGTTGTTCAAAACCTTTTAGTAGGATTGGGATCACTTTGATCCAAAAAATCGGGATTAAACTGATCCCAGTAGAACGGTGGATTCAGGGTGGATTTCAGTCACAAAATGTAATGAAACTTTAAAATGTGTATCCAATATTTGGATTATACAGTATATACATTTATTCATAAGATTTTCACTTAATTTGGTCATCCGCTAATGATCAAATATATAAAGTAGACATTATGCTACGGTATTCAGCCTTTCAGTACAGCAAATTCAAAAGATTTTGGCCTCATAAAATAATCCCCCAAACAGCTGTCAGTATTGAACACAAATAATATATAAATTATAAACTGTCACTTATCACTGTATATTAATCACACTGACATGGTGTTAATCACTTTGACTTGTGTTAAATTAAGGCAATCATACCCAAGGCCTATAAATGATGAACTATGTTCACTACACCAAAGCGATGGAACCATGGACTCAAAAGGCCCTAATTTCACTGTTGCTGAAACCTGCGCTACTAGAGGGTGTTAGGTGCCATTTTGACTCAATAGTAGGGAGCTTTAGTTCTGCTAAGGGTGGAGCACTTACCAACAAAAAGAAAAATTATATTTGGGTAGAAATCACCCAGAATGTGAATGCCATGGGGTCTGGCCAGAAAAGGACCACAGAGCAAGTGAAAGCTAGATGGAAGAATCTTAGGGCAACAAAGGACCACGCTGAAGCCAAAAACACCCAAACAGGCAACAAGCCCTTTAAGGCTGCGGTTACACCTTCGTTTAGTTTTCAGATGAGTTATAGCGGTAGCCGAGTGAGACATACGTTTTGCAACCTGAGCACAGTGATGTAGTACACTGTCAAAGCAGTAGGTGGCAGTAGGTGGCGAACATGAAGGCAATTTTCAACCAATCAGAACTTTAATGTGACAATACACTTCCTGCAAAGAAAATGTCAACAAGGCGCCACCATCTTTAAATTAGGGTGACCAAACGTCCTCTTTTGCCCGGACATGTCCTCTTTTCACGGGGGGGTTTATTAATTCATCGAAATGTCCGGGGTTTCATTGTTTTTCAGTTTCAGTTTCAGTTTCACGGCCCTTTGCGAGCATCTGAAGGCTCGGGGCTGCATTTTTCGCCGAACATATAAATTACCGAATTAAAGCGCAATTCGTTGCCGTTCGAATGCCATCTGGATCGCCAAAATCCGTGCCTCGGTTCTCGAGTTACATGCCGATATGTCAGGTATGCGACTTTTTACATGGCGCGCCAGATTATCCAACCGGACTCCCGGAGAAGCATGCAGCTGCAGAGCCGCAGAGCCAGCGGCGCTCTCTGGGCCGTGCGCTGACGGCCGCGCTGTGAGGCAATAGTATCCAGCTGCAGGACGACAGCACCAACACTCTCAGGACCGCAACACTTTAAGGACCCACACTTTAAGGACCCTCGCTTCCATTGGCTGATTTGGGTCACGTGACCGTCCCACCCAATGGCTGAATTCGAGTATTGCACTGCGGGATTGATTGATTGATTGATTGATTGAAAACTTTATTAACAGATTGCAGAATGGGTACAGTACAGCTCAATACACACAATTGTTAAGGGGATGCAGACCAGAGAAAGACCTCAAAGCAGTACTGTTACATTTGTGACATACAGTAAATATATACAAGGGGGAGGGAACTGTACATTTATGATGAATTGAAAATGGGGGACCCTGATGTAAACAAGACTTGCGCGATTTTGCGCGCTGCGTGGGAGCAAATTCGAGACACATATTCGGTTGCAAAAAGGTGTCCCACGGTCTCCTCTATGGCCGTGAATATTTTCACGCGGATCGGAATCACGGCATGCCCGTGGCACACTTTACCGTTTCGGCGAGTTTATTCCACGCTATGTCCTCTTTTTTGGAAATCAAAATATGGTCACCCTATTTAAATGCCTATTTACCCAATGCAGCACTTATTTTTCAGCAAAGTGTAATAAAAGTGCAATAAACAAAACGGATACATTCACTGTGTGTTCTGCCTCTCATTTGTTGATGAAACAAAACTAACATCAACACAAGTGACCACCAAGAGCGGATAGTTTAGTCTCAAAAAGGATCGGCGATGTTGTTAGCTACATTGTTAGCTACATGCTAACGTGAATGGAATATGCCAGTATAACAGTATAGCATTGTGGCTAGAAGCTAACGCTAGCTCACGTTAACCAGCCAGCACCAAAGTGATGATATCGGGAGCTATCAGTAGCTAGATAACATTAGAGACAACGCTGTGTGTATTAAACAAAGGTGAATAGATGACTGGGCCATTTTGTTTAATGCTTGTTAAGATTGAAAGAGGACCAAACTGGCTTCATAAGAGGCCGCCTGATCACTGATAACATAAGACGAATACTGCACGTACTAGATGCCGACAAGGATGACACCATACCTAAGGCGATGCTGTCCCTGGATGCTATGAAAGCCTTTGACAGGCTGGAATGGTCGTATCTATGGGCAGTATTAGAAAGGATGGGGTTAGGAAAAGGATTCATTGATATGATTAAAGTATTATACAAAGACCCATCGGCCATGATTACAACAGGCACAATCATCTCCAAAATCTTTCCGGTATCACGCTCTGCCAGACAGGGTTGCCCTCTTAGTCCCGGACTATTCAATCTATCATTAGAGCCTTTAGCACAATATATAAGACAATCCCAATCCATAGAACCAATCGTAATCAAGGGCACACAACAAAAAATTTGTTTATATGCGGACAACGTAATATTGTTCATGCAAAACCCCAACACCACATTGCCTCATCTGCTCAAGTTGATTGAGAACTTTGGTGATTTATCAGGATTTAAGATAAATTGGCCGAAGTCGGCTTTCCTTCCACTTAACACCCCTGCAAAAAAAGATATAACCCTCCCAGGAGAGATACCGATGGTAAAACATTTTAGATGCTTGGGAGTGGAAATATTCCCCACCATAAGACAAACGGTGAAGCACAATTACACAAAAATCCAAAACAAAATCAAAGACGACCTTGATAGATGGGCAAAACTTAAAAACACAGTACAAGCACGGATATCAATAGTTAAGATGGATGTACTACCTAGAATCAACTTCTTCAGTTCAATGCTACCGTTACCCCCTCCAGAGGGTTACTGGAAAAGATTACACTCCTCCACATACAAATTTATTTGGAATAACAAACCACCACGTATAAAAAGATCCACCGCACAGAGAAATAAAGCAGATGGTGGCATGGCATTTCCAGATTTTTTCCAATATTTTAAGGCGTACACATTAAGACCATTGACAACATGGTTTGACCCCCAAGCATTAGTATCCTGGAGAAAATTAGAAGAAAACATAGTAGCCCCACATAGACTGAAGGACATAGCATACACTAAACTACCAATCAAGCACTGTGAACGGAAATTTGGCCCCATAATTACTCATGCGATCCGGATATGGCGTGAATCACAAAAAAAAGATCCTAACCCACATAAATGGCACAATCATACTCCCTTATTCAATAACAATGCACTCTTAATTGAAAAACGACCTATAAGATTCCCTATATGGGAAGAGCAAGGCATACACTCATTAGGGGATGTTTTTAACAAACAGGGTTTTTGTAGTGATAAAGAAATACGCAAAAAATGTAATCTCACCAAGTCCACATGGCTTTTTTACATACAGTTACAGCTAAGTTTGAAGTCTCACGGTGTTCCATTAGACACACCAATTGAACACCACAGATACCACAAATTCTTCTATGAAAGAGAGACATCGAGAGGTTTTGTTTCAGATTTTTATCATCAATTACTAACGTCCTCGTATGAAACCCTCCAAATAGACTGTCTGGAGGAGGGATATACCAGACCTGGAAAATGACTTTGATTGGCAAGGAGCCTGGGCAAATGTCCGACTTACATCAAGGAACCCGGATCATCAACAAATCAATCTTAACTATATTCACAGGACATACTTGACTCCTATAAGACTGTGCAGAATGGGTCTTAAACAAGACTCCAAATGCTCCCAATGTACAAATGGGGACGAAGGGACATTTATGCACATGTATTGGGACTGCCCACCAGTTAAGGTATTCTGGAAAGATGTGACCCAACAATTATCAAAACTCGTATCTTGGAATATACCTGTACACCCCTCGGTATTACTATTGAATGATGTTTTTGAGTTTGCAGTAAATCCACAGCTAAAGAGATTGGTTTTATCGGGTATCACAGTAGCTAAAAAGCTGATCGCATCACGCTGGTTTCAACCGGAAAAAATGTGCCGGAAAGTTTGGTTTCTTACATATCTAGATGTGATTTATCAAGAAATATCTACAGCAAGAATTCTGGGTCTCAATGAATCCAAAATGTCAATGTGGTTAGAAGTGGTGGAGAGAATAAAAGCTAGCTTATTAGTGTCTGGTTAGGTGCGAGGGATAATGACTTCCCAAGGTGGGGTCCGGGAGGGGGGGGTTCGAGCTGGAGCATATGTGTGTAGGTTTTTAGATAACAGGTATTAGGGGTATATCTTATATAAGACAATTAACTAAAATGTGATTTCATTGGATGTGCTCTGACAATTAATGCTTGTATATCTTATCGTGTGTTGTCATGTTTGTTTATGTGTTTGTTTAAAAAATAATAAAAAAATAAAATACAAAAAGATTGAAAAAGGAGCTTGAGCTAACAGGGTCTGATAGCTAACGCTAGCTCACGTTAGCCAGCTGCAGTGCTCATGCAATCGGTAATGCTAGCAGAATGAATGGATGTAAACTTTATTTAACATATTGCATAATGGGTACAATACAATACGGCTCAATACAAACAATTGTTAAGGGAATGCAGACTGTTGTAGCTTGGACTGGGGTCCTTATAACAATAACATGACAACACATGGTAGCTGCAGCTATTTGGGACAGCTCTGTTGTCACCGGAAGGGCACGCAGATGGTATCTACTGCGCATGGGCGTTGAGCAACAACGGCTCCACGCAGATTACACGACATGTTGTCGGCGAGTTTTTGGCGCTATTCCAAAACGGAAACACAATTTAGCGTTTTCAGTAGGGCCACAACGTGCATTTCTATCTAATAGGGACAGCAAACGTATTCAAAAACGTATAAGAACGAGCACAAAAACAGTGTGTGTAACAAGGGCCTAAGAGGGGTGATTACACATGTGTGGTACTTGACATTATTGGAGGTGAGAAGTCACAAACTCTGCAACCTCCGTTTGAGGAAGTGTTGGGTTACACTGCACTACAACCATAGATGGGGCTTTACTGCAGATCAATGTCGACGTCACAGAAACCGTCAAATCAGAACAGTTTAGTTGAGTGAGGGAAGATCTTGTGAACTCGAGACTAGACTGATGAGTCAATATGGTAATTAGAGACACAGACCCATTGATACTAACCTGTATTACTATAAAACCATGCTAAACACAGAAAGAAGGCATTTATAATGCATGTCCCCTTTAAATCAACTTTCCAGCCCCTGTCAACTGTCAAATGATGTCAACTGTCAACCTTAATTAACATTCAGTATTCAATATGGTCTGATATTAACATTCAGTATTCAATATTGTCTGATTCAATATTAACATTCAGTATTCAAGTAGAACAGCTAGCTAGCCGTTGTGGACACTCACCTTTCCACAGCAAAACGGTAGGCTAGGCACCTTGGTTGAGTGATTCAAACTTTGTCAGGGTTTTTCGAACGGACGTTCAAAACGTAGTTTTTAATGGAAAAATTTAAATAAAAAAATAAGATTTATAATTTTTATTTTTTTTAACTAAATGCTCAATTTGAATAAAGTGATTCAAACTTCGTCAGCGTTTTTCGAACGGACGTTCGAACCTTTGTTTAAAAAAATTTATAAATAAAAAAATTCTCATTTCTTTTATAAATTCTTTATTTTATTTTTTTTATATCCTCAAACTAAATCCTCAATTTGAATAAAGTGATTAATCTGATTAAATTAGTATTTTTTCTTTTATTATTTTGTTAGTGATGTAATAAGAAATAACACTTGGAACAAAAAAAAAACGATAATACGATTGGTAAACACTCTGATTAACCAAAACACTTAAAAGAAAACTGGATGAATTATTATAATAATATGTGGTTGGCACTTCTTTATCGTTGCTATTGTAGATAACTGTGGCAATTCTAGAGTTAATACATGTAAAAAAATTATTCATTGATAACCCAAAAAAACAGTATCTACTTGAGGAGAGAATGTGTATATCTGTGTTTTAACTTTGTGTACACACTTACCGCCCATAATGGGAGTAGGACGTATGCGTTACTCATAAATTGTTTCTGCTTGGGGAGAAGTCTTGGTTTTGGGAGAGTAATACTTAGGGTTTCCAACCATAGAAACAAAACAGTGAACAAAATGTGTATTTTAGCAGCTTTAGGGGCTACAGGCGTGTAGTTCACCAGTTTGATAAGAATCTATTATTTGGGAAACAGAAAATACTCTGTTACACTATCACTTGTAGGGCTGGGCGATATGGCCAAAAATGATATCGCGATAACGATAACAATAACAATATCATATCATAATCACGCGATATCCATAATTATCGATATTATATCGATATAAGTATAAAAAAATATATATATATATATATATATATATTTTTAAACAGATGTATTTATTTTGCAGCAATTTTCTTTGTCGTTGCCGCCATCTTTAGTGTTACAGCCCCTCACACTCCAGTTCTCAGGTTGCAGCTGGTTTGAAAAGCGAAAGTAAACCGGCTTCTCTGCTGGCTGTGGCTCCAGGGGAGTTGAACAGTTCTGGCTCTGCTAGTTTCTTTTCTATCTTTTGGCGCTTTTTTGGTGGACAAACCACTGCACATGTGCACCGTGACTCGTGACTGGAGACTAGCTCTGCTAGCACACATAGCCTACTGTGTAGAGACGGTTTCAAACTGTATTTTACATTAGAAAGCAAACAAAATAAATGGACAAGAGAAAAATAAATCTCAATTTGGTCAGTATTGTCATTTGGACAAGCAAAACCATTACTTTAAGTTGCAGGCAAGAAAGACAAGTCTGTCCACTGTCTCTGGGTTTTAACACAAAAAAAATCAGATTTTTTCCCCCCGATATTTCCCCCCCCCCCCAATATCGATTATTAAAATATATCGCGATAATTATCGTTATCGTTATATCGCCCAGCCCTAACACTTGAATGTGTAAACACCATGTCTCACCATAGTGTGAACAATATGTATATATATACCATCTTATATATCTTTACATAATTGTTTTCAAAGGCTTTTTTTTTTGTCTCATGAGGTGTGTGAGAGAGAGAGAGAGAGAGAGAGAGAGAGAGAGAGAGAGAGAGAGAGAGAGAGAGAGAGAGAGAGAGAGAGAGACACGATATAGACAGACAAATGATCAACCATATATCCTTTGCTATTTTAAGCTTGTTCTGGAAGAAATTACTTTGAGTGTCAACCTTTTTAGTTATCCTAAATAAATCTTATACAATTGATATCTTAATTATAACTTATTAACCTTAGTTGTATAGTGCATAATGAAACGTTTGTCAATCTGTATTGTTCTAGAGAAAGAATGGGCATTCATTCAAGTCAAAGTTAATTTATCATGGATGATTCCATCATTCCAAGCTGTTAGACTCCTTAGCCACAGTGGTTGTTTAATACTGGACGAGTGTTTCATAACGGCCGTTGTGTGGGCCGGTTTCGGGGCCGGTGCGTGGGCTGGTGCGTCTGAATGTCCCGGGCTGAATTTATGTCCCAGTCCGCCCCTATGGGAAAAAGACATTTCCAGTGAGTGAAGGTTTGTTCAAATCATGAGGGAACAAAATATTATTTTGAGGCCACAAATTGATTAATTTGAGGGAACAAAATACTTGAGGTAACTATTTCGAGGCCACAAAATAATTTTCTATTTTGAAGCCACAAAATATCATTTTGAGGCCCAAAATTGATTAATTTGAGGTAACTAAATACATTTTGAGGTAACAAAATACTATTGAGGCCACGACATATTTTTGAACCGACATTAGCTTGATAGCTAACTAGCAAATAGCATCAGCTAGCTAACATTAGCTAATGTTCTTTGACACTATTATTACACCCAGGCATGCGTTGCTGATTGGCTGCACAGTGTTTTAATGACGCCACATGCACACGCGCTCCAGCGCATGCGCATTCATTTTCCCTCGCGTTTGCACAGACTAAAGACAATGCCTAATTGCCTCTATGAATGGAATGTATGTAATACATTTCATTCACAAGTTGTGTGAATGTATCTGAGAACGTATTTGAACACACTTGACGACCTGAGCTATTGTTATGCAAGGTAGCCAGGTGGGTACTTAGCAAGTTGGCGCATCAGTCGAGTGCAGCGCATTCCTCAGGTTTGGTGTGAACGATGGTCTGACTCTGACAGGCAGAGCACCGTTCACACCAAACCTGTGAATGTGATTGCCATGAATTTTTTTTTTTTGATCCACTTTTTCTCCCATTTTTCTATATTTTCTCCCATCCCAATTTCGTATCATCCAATTCAACCCTCCCCTGTCACGAACGCTGTTTCTTGCCTCCCACAAGCCGGCTGCAATGTGGACTAAGTCATACATAGCACAAGTCCCCTCCGGTACTTGAGGTAACAGCAGTCGCATCTTTTCACCTGCGCAGCTCGATCTCTCAGTGGCGAGGAGTAACGCGTGGGAGGCTCACGCTGCCCCCGACACTTCCTGATTCTACTGCGCAGGCGCACCAACCGACCTGTAGGAGTCGCTGTCCACAACGCCCGATCCCCACCCATCAGTTTCCCACCCCCTAATACGGCCAATGTGTATTAGTATGAACGACCAGCTAAACTGAAAGCAATGTGGAGCGCTGGGCTCGAACAGGCAAGCCCAGCGTCTCCGCATTCGTGGCGAGCGCCTTGCCCACTACGCCACGTAGCCGCGATTGCCATGAATTGTTATGCTTATGCAAGGTAGCCAGGTACACGCGACGAGTCGAGTGCAGCGCGTTCTTGCGTGCATGCGCATGCACGCGCACATCCGTGCATGTGTGTGCACGCGCTTCTGCTCACAAAAGCTTGGTTGCCCGGCGTGCAACCCCGTCCCATGAGCAACGCACCTCTGATTACACCAACACCACGTACAGTAGGTAGCAGCTACATCTGCTTCCACGTCTTGTGTTGAATGTCGGACTGGGACTTGACATGACATTACCAACGTCTTTGAAATGTTAGATTTTTTTTTTGATAGTTTGATAGAGGACTGTGTGTAACTAGGAGGGATATGAGGACTGTGTGTAACTAGGAGGGATATGAGGACTGTGTGTAACTAGGAGGGATATGAGGACTGTGTGTAACTAGGAGGGATATGAGGACTGTGTGTAACTAGGAGGGATATGAGGACTGTGTGTAACTAGGAGGGATATGAGGACTGTGTGTAACTAGGAGGGATATGAGGACTGTGTGCAACTAGAAGGGATATGAGGACTGTGTGTAACTATAGGAGGGATATGAGGACTGTGTGTAACTAGGAGGGATATGAGGACTGTGTGTAACTAGGAGGGATATGAGGACTGTGTGTAACTAGGAGGGATATGAGGACTGTGTAACTAGGAGGGATATGAGGACTGTGTGCAACTAGGAGGGATATGAGGACTGTGTATAACTACAGTAGGAGAGATATGAGGAGTGTGTAACTAGGAGGGATATGAGGAGTGTGTGTAACTAGGAGGGATATGAGGAGTGTGTGTAACTAGGAGGGATATGAGGACTGTGTGCAACTAGGGATATGAGGACTGTGTGTAACTAGGAGGGATATGAGGAGTGTGTGTAACTAGGAGGGATATGAGGACCGTGTGTAACTAGGAGGGATATGAGGAGTGTGTGTAACTAGGAGGGATATGAGGACCGTGTGTAACTAGGAGGGATATGAGGACTGTGTGCAACTAGGGATATGAGGACTGTGTGTAACTAGGAGGGATATGAGGACCGTGTGTAACTAGGAGGGATATGAGGACTGTGTGTAACTAGGAGGGATATGAGGACTGTGTGTAACTAGGAGGGATATGAGAACTGTGTAACTAGGAGGGATATGAGGACTGTGTAACTAGGAGGGATATGAGGAGGACTGTGTGTAACTAGGAGTATTTAAGATATGTTTGTGCTGGAGCCACTTGATCCAGAACGGCAACCCCGGTTAGAGAGCGGACACAGTGCAAAGGATTGAGTGAGAATGGTATCTCAGAGTGAGTGATTGAGTGGTTTTCTGCAACACATAAGCAGAACATACAATGATTAGCAGGGGTACAATGGCATCCAGAACACACACACACAACTGAAATATGCCATATAGAGTATTAGCACCAGCACTAGCATTAGCATAGCATTAGTTCCATTAGTAGCATGGATCAAACACAGCAAACCAAGTCATAGTCATATATATAAGTCACCTAACATAATGCAGGCTGTTGGTAACTTACTCTTCATGAACACACTCTCTCACCGTCACAGCATTGGAAAACACATGTGCTGGCAAGATGGCCCCTGCATTTAACAACACTAGGACCCCTGGGTTGTCCAGAGAGATGCCTGCCTGGAAGTAATAGAAAAAGAAAAATGACATGTGAAGTATGTTGTGTGCCAGGTTCAAACAGTGCTGTATATGTACAGTTTATTCCTACTCCTATCCAAGCTCCGGGAGGGTCATCAAAGAGAAGTCGGGTCATCAAAGAGAAGTCGCCTATTCTTAGTCCTTGCCCCACAATGGTGGAATAACAATAAGAAAAATGACATGTGAAGTATGTTGTGTGCCAGGTTCAAACAGTGCTGTATATGTACAGTTTATTCCTACTCCTATCCAAGCTCCGGGAGGGTCATCAAAGAGAAGTCGGGTCATCAAAGAGAAGTCGCCTATTCTTAGTCCTTGCCCCACAATGGTGGAATAACAAAAAGAAAAATGACATGTGAAGTATGTTGTGTGCCAGGTTCAAACAGTAGGAATGGGTGGTCTGTATATGTACAGTTTATTCCTACTCCTATCCAAGCTCCGGGAGGGTCATCAAAGAGAAGTCGGGTCATCAAAGAGAAGTCGCCTATTCTTAGTCCTTGCCCCACAATGGTGGAATTGTCCTAATAAACTAACCTACACTGTAACACTTTATGAACATTGTTACTGAGACGAAAATTAAGTTTACTCTATTATTACTAGATCTGGTATGTCTAGATGTAAGTTTTCATTCACACTCAAAATCTGTGTTCATTTTTTATTTTGCATACTAATGTTCTGTGTCTTGAGTCGTACTTGTATTGAAAAACTGTCTGAGGAGAAGACCGGTACTCATCATCTTCGTCTCCACAAAAAGAAAAATGACATGTGAAGTATGTTGTGTGCCAGGTTCAAACAGTGCTGTATATGTACAGTTTATTCCTACTCCTATCCAAGCTCCGGGAGGGTCATCAAAGAGAAGTCGGGTCATCAAAGAGAAGTCGCCTATTCTTAGTCCTTGCCCCACAATGGTGGAATAACAAAAAGAAAAATGACATGTGAAGTATGTTGTGTGCCAGGTTCAAACAGTGCTGTATATGTACAGTTTATTCCTACTCCTATCCAAGCTCCGGGAGGGTCATCAAAGAGAAGTCGGGTCATCAAAGAGAAGTCGCCTATTCTTAGTCCTTGCCCCACAATGGTGGAATTGTCCTAATAAACTAACCTACACTGTAACACTTTATGAACATTGTTACTGAGACGAAAATTAAGTTTACTCTATTATTACTAGATCTGGTATGTCTAGATGTAACACTGTATGGGTACAAGTTTACTCTATTATTACATGTCTAGATGTAACATTACTGTCTATGTATAATGTACCTATGTAAACGAGACGAACCCTGCCCCCCCCCCCCCCCCCCCCATTCGCAACTACTTGTCCAGACCACTTATACTTGTCCAGACCACTTATACCCGTCCAGCCTGGCTCTGCGGCTCTGCAGATACCCCCTACTCGAGGCAGCTGCCTTAGGGCCCGCCCACCGTCTGGCGGGAGGGGGGCCCGGGCCCAGGCCCGGGACTGAAGAGATGCTTCCAGCTGCAGCACGACAGCCCAGCGCTTACAAGCCCCGCACATACAAGCCCCGCACATAGCAACCCCTCGCTTCCATTGGCTGATTTTGGTGACGTGATTTGGGTCCCACCTAATTTGTGTAAGTCTAATTTGTGTAAGTCTTCATATCGCGACCCGATCACATTGAAGTGCGACCATCGGTTCTGCAAGCACTGTATTGGAGACTTGTGGAGTGACTCCACGACCGGACCGTATTATTGTCCCGAGTGGCAGTGCCACACAGAGTACAAGACGCTACGTACCTGTTTATTGCACTGTTTTATTGGATTCTATTAATATGTTGTACCACTGTATTTTATTGGATTCTATTATATGTTGTACCACTGTATTGCACATCGTCGCGGGCAAGACCAGCCGCATTTCATTGTATACCTGTATGCCGTGACAATTAAAACTCTTGTCTTGTCTTGTCTTTGAGACAATAGTAACACGGCCGTCCGCATCTGGATCCCTCGCCCTCGCCCCTTGCTGCACCGCAGGTATGTCAGAGCTTCAATTGGTCATTCAAAACTAAATTAAAAGATAAACATGTTTACCACATGCCCCCCCACTCTGTCAGGATCTAGGGGTAACAGTACTGTATATTTGAATACCGTTATGTCACAAATGTATCAGTACTAAATACCTATATGTCCCTATGCCATAAATGTCATGTATGTTGTGTATGTCATAAATGTCTATATGAATTGAAAATGGGGGACCCTGATGGAAACAAGACAAACGTCTTTCTCAGGTCTGCATCTGAAAATGGGGGACCCTGATGGAAACAAGACAAACGTCTTTCTCAGGTCTGCATCCCCTTAACAATTGTATGTATTGAGCCGTACTGTATTGTACCCATTCTGCAATCTGTTAAATAAAGTTTTCATTCATTCATTCATTCATCCATCCTCCAATGTACAGTTTCCCCATCCCACCTACCCAACCTCCTCCAATGTACAGTTTCTTCCCCCTCAAATGTATACTCTCTTTTTTAGACCCTTTTTGTATCACAAACAGTACTGTATTTGTAGATCTGGTATGTCATAAATGTATAGATGTAGCAGTACTGTCTATCTGTATGTCATGTATGTCATATGATGAATTGAAAATGGGGGACCCTGATGTGAATGAATGAATGAATGAAAACTTTATTTAACAGATTGCAGAATGGGTACAATACAGTACGGCTCAATACATACAATTGTTAAGGGGATGCAGACCTGAGAAAGACATTTGTCCTGTTTCCATCAGGGTCCCCCCCATTTTCAATTCATATAGACATTTATGACATACACAACATACATGACATTTATGGCATAGGGACATATAGGTATTTAGTACTGATACATTTGTGACATAAGCGGTATTCAAATATACAGTACTGTTACCCCTAGATCCTGACAGAGTATATACATTAGGGGTGGGAATCACCAGTTTCATCATGATACGATACAATATCGATTCTTTGGACAACGATACGATATTTTCCGATATCACACAGTCTCTCACGATACAATACGATACGATTAGATTCAGGTGCCTGCGATCGATATGAGATGATATCATATGCCCATTTAACACAATCAGTAACATTTAGATCAACAAAAAAAAGGTAATGAAAATATCATTTGACATTTGTATTTTTGAGCTCTTCCAGACATTTAAAGGAAAATCAATCTATTGTTTTTAATACAAATAGACCTCCTGTTCACTGTAAAGTGCCACGTTTTTATATATTGAGCTTTAAACTTTAAGCTACATTTTTTGGAACTCAAAACTCACAACCTCCCTCTCCCAAACCGTTCCTACAACAATTTGTTGATGTTGCATGATCATGTATAGGCCTACATTTATTATGTATTATATTGTTTATGTTTAAATAACATTTAAACATCAAACTCCTCTGACCTCATCTGGTCTTTCCAAAGACGCGCGCACACACACACACACAGAAAGGGAGAATGCTATGCTGTAACATCTACACACACGGAGCTACTGCTGTTGTTCTTGGGCGGATATGAGACTCACCACAGGATTTTCAAAATAAGAGTATCGATATGAATCGATCTTATTACATCGCATCGATCCGATTCGATTGTTGATAATTACATCGATGTATCGATCTGGATCGATGTATCGTCCCACCCCTAATATACATATGATGGGGAGGGGACTGTACATTAGGAGGGGGTGGGAGGGAAATATACATACGGCGGGGAGGGAATATATACATGCGGTGGGGAGGAGACTGTCTATTAGGAGGTGGTGGGGGTTTTGGGCATTTACGGTGGCCAGTTTCGAATTGCAGACTCCCGTAGGTGCTCTTTAAGAGCGGTTTTGAATGTGGGCAGGGATTCACTTTCCTTTACAGCTTTGGGTAGGGCGTTCCACATTGTTGTGGCATAATTGCGAAACGTGTTTAGTCCCTTGTTTGAGCCGAATCTGGGTTTAACATGATTTGTTGAGCTTCCTCTGGTGTAGTGGTTGTGGTATTCACTGACCTTTGGGAAGTATTTTGACATGTACATGGGCACCCCGGTCGTATAGTGTATCTTGTAGACCAGGCCCATTGCAAGTTGCTGTACTCTGTCGTCTACTCTAAGCCATCCTAGGTTGTCAAAGTGGGCAGGGGTGAGGTGGGTTCTGGGGTTCAGGTCAAGAAGTAGTCTGACCAGTTTGTTTTGTGATGTTTGTAATTTTGTTTTAAGCGCCTTTGAGGTGCTTTGGTACCATGAGGTGCACGCATAGTCATAGTACCCTTGAATGAGTGCTCCTGCCAGAGTCTTCAGGGTATTCTTGTTTACCAGAGAGGAGATCCGGTACAAGAATCTAGTTCGTTGGTTGACTTTTTTTATTACATTGGATGCCATTTTGTCACAGGAAAGATTTGCCTCTAGGATGGAACCCAGGTAGGTAATTTCGTCTTTCCTTGTGACAATATTGTCACCCACTGTAACTGAGAAGCCGTCGGTCTTGCTGAGTTTGTTATTTGAACCGAAGAGAATGGACTCTGTTTTGCCCATGTGTAATGATAGTTTGTTATCAGCGAGCCATATGCAGATTTGTAAACAAGACGAAAGTCTTTCTCTGGTCTGCATCCCCTTAACAATTGTGTATTGAGCTGTACTGTACTGTACCCATTGATTGATTGATTGATTGAAACGTTTATTAACAGATTGCAGAATGGGTACTGTGGAATAATATAATGATTCATTCCCCAACTATCTCATTTAGACATTCCCCTCCCCCCTCTCTCCAATCCTGTATCCCCCCCCTGTGAACTATATGACTCTAAGACTCCTCCCAACAACATTCCAGTTCACAGGGGGGGGGGGGGGGGTACAGGATTGGGGAGAGGGGGAGGGGTCACAGGATTTGGGAGAAGGGGGAGGGGAATGTCTAAATGAGATAGTTGGGTAATCATTATATTATTCCACAGTACAGTACAGTACAGCTCAACAATACATACAATTGTTAAGGGGATGCAGGCCCCTACAAATGTCCTAACCCAGTTGTACAATAAAGACCAAGCATGGCTTTGTCAGTATTCCAATGTACAGTGCCCCCCTACCCAACCCCCCCCCCCCCACCTCCAATGTACAGCCCCACCCAACCCCACCTCCTCCAATGTACAGTTTCTATGTCAAATGTATGTCAGTATTCCAATGTACAGTGTCGTCCCCCTACCCAACCCCCCCCCCCCCCCACCTCCAATGTACAGCCCCACCCCACCTACCCAACCTCCTCACTCTTGTATGTCTGTATGTCTCTGTATGTCATGTATGTCATATATGTTATGATTAATTGAAAATGGGGGACCCTGATGGAAACAAGATGAAAGTCTTTCTCTGGTCTGCATCCCCTTAACAATTGTGTGTATTGAGCTGTACTGTACTGTACCCATTCTGCAATCTGTTAATAAACTTTTCAATCAATCAATTCAAAACCAAAGAAAGACTTTCGTCTTGTTTACATCAGGGTCCCCCATTTTCAATTCATCATAACATGACATACAGATAGACAGTACTGCTACATCTATACATTTATGACATACCAGATTTGCAAATACAGTACTGTTTGTGATACAAAAAGTGTCCAGAAAAAGAGTGTATATACATTTTACGTAGAAACTGTACATTGGAGGAGGCGGGGGGGGGGGGGGGGGGGACACTGTACATTGGAATACTGACAAAGCCATACTTGGTAATTTACTGTACAACTGGGTTAGGACATTTGGGGGCCAGTTTCGAATTGCAGTCTCCCGTAGGTGTTCTTTGAGTGTTTTTGAAGGTGGGTAGTGATTCACATTCCTTTACAGCTTTGGGTAGGGCGTTCCACATTGATGTGGCATAATTGCGAAACGTGTTTAGTCCCTTGTTTAGTCCCAATATGTTACAAAAAATGTCAATCAATCAATCAATCAATTGTGATTTTAAAGACATGATTTTCACATTCCGTTGTCGCTTGAAGGCCAATCCAGTGAGGGTGAGTTGATGAGTTCCTTCACCAGTCGCCTCCTCGGGAAGAGGAAGGCCAGTACACCTGCACCAGAGATGCAGCCTACACCTGCACCAGAGCTGCAGCCTGACAGCAAGAAGAGAGCAGCCCCCTCCATCATCCAACCTAGTGGCTCATCTGCTGCGGAGCCAACAGAGACGGAGGGGGAGGAGAGACCAGAATCTCCATCAGAAGAAGTCTCCCACGCAAGTCCTGTAGCCACTGTATGTGTATATGTATGTCCTCCTAAACGAATCATACTTGCACCCAGTTCACCCAGGCCCGAGAGCGTCGCCAGCACAGGCCCCGTGCCCTGCCATTACTGCCCGAGCACAGGGCGGCAGCTTGCCGCCGTAAAGACCTGCCTGGTGTGTGGAGCCTCCATGTGCCCGGAGCACCTGCGTCCCCACCTGGACTCCCCGGTGTTCCAGAACCACGCCCTGGTGCCTCCTGTGGAGGACATGTCCCTGTGGCGGTGCCAGGAGCACCAGGAGATGAACCGCATCTACTGCCGCCAGTGCGCCCTGTGCGTGTGCACCGTGTGCACTGTGGTTGGCTCCCACCGGGGCCACACCTGCATCAGCATCAGGCAGGCTGAGAGCGAACTGAGGGTGAGAGTTTGATAGTGGAAAATTACAGCAATATTAAAGGTGCTGTAAGTGGTATTTTCTTATTTAAAATAAGTGCTCTACATGTTTAAATAATAGCTCTACCGTTACATTCTGACAGCCATCACTGATATAGTGTGTGGTCAGTAACATGGGTCTCCCAGTCCCTCCTGCTCTGCAGTAAACAGAACATAAATTTTCTGGTATCCCGTTCCCACTTCATCCAATCAGGAGAGAGAACTTTACTCCACACTGCAAAAATGGGCTGACAAAAATAAGAAATAAAAACAAATGTGTGCTTGAAACAAGTAAAATAATCTGCCAGCAAATTTGGCTTGGAAAGCTTTCTTGAAATAAGTACAAATATCTACGGTTCTCTCCTGACTCGATGTTCTGTTTACTGCAGAGCAGGAGGGACTGGGAGACCCATGTTACTGACCACACACTATATCAGTGATGGCTGTCAGAATGTAACGGTAGAGCTATTATTTAAACATGTAGAGCACTTATTTTAAATAAGAAAATACCACTTACAGCACCTTTAATATTTCATTGATGGCTGTTGGAATGTAGAGCTATTTAACACTTCTTTTAAACAAAGAATACCACTGACCGCACCTGCCTTTAGCGGAGTTGTAATTACACAGTTCTCGTCTGTCGTTAGTAAACTAACTTCAGAAGCAGGGCTGCATGATATGTATTTTTTTTTTACAGATATGAAACTGCAATATTATTCAAGATATTAGTGGGAATGTTAATTTTCACAATTAACATTGTGAAATTAATCCTTTCATTTTAAGTTTACATTTTTTTTTTAAATTATGTGATTTTTCTGTACCAAACAAAAAAAATCTTTACATCTGTAGATCATGATTTGTTCTGTGGCCAGATCATGTTTGCAGCACCACAATACTAGACATAGGCGTCATTTAGAATGGTATTTTTGACACATTTCACCTTTATCTATCAAATGTGATCAAATCGCCTCCTGCGATTTGCACATTTTTAATTGTGTATCCCTACTGTGGGTCAAAGTTGACATAGGTGTGAATATAGCCCTATAAGTGGAGCAGAGAAGAAAGATAAAGCAAACGTGTGATTGGGTTTGTTTTTAATTCAGTTCTCTGCACGTTGTCTCCAGGCGAGCCTGAAAGAAGAGATACAACAGCTGCAAGGAACTGAACAAGCACTGATTCACAGAGTGGCAGACCTCACCCAAAGGAAACAGGCTATCCAGGTAAGAGAGGCGACCTGCTGTGCGGCACACGGGAGAGGGGAGGAAGGGAGGCCCACAAGCTGCCGTGCGGCGGGTCCCCCCCCCCCCCCCCCCCTCCCTCCCTCCCTCCCTCTCTCTCTGTCTCTCTCTCCCTCCGGTGCATGCAGAGGTGTCGGGTTAAGAAGCTCTCTCTCTCTCTCTCCCACCCCCCTCTCTCTCCCTTCGGAGTGTGTGCAGAGGTGTCGGGTTTCGCTCTGGAAGTCGCTCTCTCTCTCTCTCTCTCTCTCTCTCTCTCTCTCTCTCTCTCTCCCACCCCCCCCCCCCTCTCTCTCTCTCTCTCTCTCTCTCTCTCTCTCTCTCTCTCTCTCTCTCTCTCTCTCTCTCTCTCTCTCTCTCTCTCTCTCTCTCTCTCCCACCCCCCCCCCCCCCCTCTCTCTATCTCTCTCTGTCTACCAGTCGCTGTGTGGGCTCACTGTCACTCAAAGTGCTTATGGGCGGAGCCAGGCCATAACAGCCTGAAATATTGAAGCTGGAAAATGATGGTTTTGAGTACTTGACACGTTCAGCCGAACGCACAATTGGAGGGGGGCTTCCCACCCTCCAGAACATTTACAACAAGCGGTGCAAGGGGAAGGCTAAGAGAATTATTAAGGACTCGAGCCACCCGAACAACTGCCTCTTTGAACTGCTGCGGTCAGGCAAGCGATACCGGAGTCTTTTTTTTTTGATCCACTTTTTCTCCCATTTTTCTATATTTTCTCCCATCCCAATTTCGTATCATCCAATTCAACCCTCCCCTGTCACGAACGCTGTTTCTTGCCTCCCACAAGCCGGCTGCAATGTGGACTAAGTCATACATAGCACAAGTCCCCTCCGGTACTTGAGGTAACAGCAGTCGCATCTTTTCACCTGCGCAGCTCGATCTCTCAGTGTCGAGGAGTAACGCGTGGGAGGCTCACGCTGCCCCCGACACTTCCTGATTCTACTGCGCAGGCGCACCAACCGACTTGTAGGAGTCGCTTGTTCACAACGCCCGATCCCCACCCTTCAGTTTCCCTCCCCGTAATACGGCCAATGTGTATTACTGCGGACGACCAGCTAAACTGAAAACAATGTGGAGAGCTGGATTCGAACACGCGAATCCTAGCGTCTCCACACTGGTGGCGAGTGCCTTGCCCACTACACCACCTAGCCGCCTGCGATACCGGAGTCTTAAGGCGAGCACAGAAAGACTCAGAAGAAGCTTCTATCCCCAGGCCATCAGGCTGCTAAACGAACAATAAACACTATGCAACAACCATCAAATGCACACAGCACACACACCCACACGCACACACTCACTCAAACAAACAACACACTGCAGCACCCACTCTCCACACTTTAGATCACACAAACACACTTTACACTTTATATTTATTGATAAAGGATTTGCACTACAACTCGTACACCTACTGTGAATTGTACCTAAATTGCACCTCGTCCCATTTCTGCCTTGCACTATATAGTATTGTATATTAGTACACTGCACAGTATTGTATATTGTATGGTAACTACGTCTATTCTGCATCGAACATTGTACATATGTCTAAACTGAACACTGACCTCATTTTCTTTTACTTCTAATTTTACTATGTTATTTTATTTCATACTTATCTTGTCTTGCACAGTCTCTGGAGCGTAACAGTAAGAAGCATTTTGTATAAAAGTATTCTGTACTTCTGTATGACAACTATTAAAGAAACTTGAAACTTGAAACTTGATTAGAAATATAAAACAATGCATTTTTTTTTAAAAAGACCTTACAGATGTCTTCAATAGACTAACAGGAATTGTGTAAAGTTGCCCAAATAGTGCTAGGAATAGCAGTACATGTCCCCTTTAAAACAATTTGCTGTGTTGGTTTGGGGGGTGTGTCCGTCCCTCCCTCCCTCCCTCTCCAGGAGGTGCTGGGGGAGGCGCAGGCAGGAGTGCGGCAGCAGTACGCAGCCATGCAGGAGGCCCTGGAGCAGGAGGAGCAGACGACTCTACAGTGTGTGACCCAGGAGGAAGCCAAGGCCGTGGGAGGTCTGGAGGACCAGCTCTGCCAGCTCCGGGACTCCCTCAACTCCATCCAGCATGGCCTCCACACTCTGGAGGGCCTCGCTGACGCCAAGGGAGACCAGCGGGTCCAAGAGCAGGCCTTCCTCATGGTAAGAATCAGAGTGACTAGAAACAGCATTGACTGTTTGTTAACAGGACATAAGATGGACTCATCATATCTGATAACGTTGTTTTTCTTCAAACCTCTCTCATAACAGGAATTGATTGATTGATTGATTGATTGAAAAGTTTATTAACAGATTGCAGAATGGGTACAGTACAGTACAGCTCAATACATACAATTGTTA